>NC_137166.1:37653565-37741191 GCF_951394435.1 Stenella coeruleoalba
CTTTACACAGCTAGGCGTGAGCCAGAGAGCCTTGGTCACTGAGGCCTACCTAAGGTACTGCCATACTTACCCAGTAGATCCCACGCAGAGGTCCCTGTGCCCCAAAGGGCCTCCACGGAAGGGCCCTGTTCCTCCCGTTGTGTTTCCTTGAGGTAATCAGAAACCACTGAGGATACCTGTAGGAGCTCAGGTATGAAGCTGGGCGACCCTGGCCAAACCTGATTCCCCTCCGTGGTAGACGAGACAGTGGCGGGTCCTAAGCTGCCTGAAGCACACTCCTCGCGCGCACCTTCTCTTTGCTGCCGGAAGGCCTCACATAAGAAGTCTGAGTCGACTCGTGACAGAAGAAGTCTGGGTTGACTCGTGCGAGGCCTGCTGCTCTCCGTTCCTTGCTGGGAGCTTCAGCAGGAGCGCTCTGGAGCTCGCCGGCAGGAGAATTGTGAGTCCCGCCGCCCCACCCCGGCCTCAAGCAAAAGTCCAGATTTCCCCCGTTAGTAACACCTCGGAGTGCCAGAGGGAGCGGAGGGGCATGCGTTAACGGAATGCTTCAACCGTGGAAGGTATTTCACGAGACACTGTGCACTCACGTTCGTTGTAACAACTGTCAAAGGGCACTCACTGTATGCCTTGCAACTCCTCGGCCGTGTTGGAGCCCCAGGAAGGAAATGCGTTCGTTTGACTAAGCTCCGTGAACGTGCAACGGTGATGGCGAAGCGCTGCCCTGTTCGCTCGAAAGCTCTCGTTCGTGCGGCCTTCACACGGCCTCAAGGTACGCAGTTCTAAACAGCCTTACATTCCATGCTGGTGTGCCAAGCCCCCCACCCACCCGCAGGGAGGAATTTGGGCTCTTCTGAGAAACACCAGTGTGCGCCACAAGTGAAACCAGGGCGTCTCCCCCAGGACGTCGCCGACCGGCAGCCGGATGCCAGAGGTGTACTTCCAGCCGGAAAAAGAGGGAAAAGGACAGCTTTCCCAGGGACAATTCTGGACCCTTGGGACCATCCAGAATCACCAAGGCCTCAACTTTGCACGGCCTGGGGAACGCTCTTCCGCCTGTCCAGCAATCCCCACGTCAAAACCTTTCTCAGCAGAGGCAGGCACTCTCTCCCTTGTACTAGATAGCTCGGCAGAGCCTTCCGAGAAACATGCTGCGTCATTCAGCTTGAACGTGGGACGCGGAGGGGAGAGTACGCTTTCTCCCCGTTTGGAGGCGCCTTGCGCTTGGCTTCAAAGCTGCCTGAACAGCACTAGCGGCCCGACGTCTCTGCACGGCAGGATTGTCGTTGTGGGCCGAGGCTGCGTGTTCTCCCAAAGCGAAAACCGTGCTGGCAATCCCTTTCTAGGAACTCCTCCCACGGCACCACAGGTTCAGCTCCGGCCGAACGAAAGGTGACCTCAGGCCTCAAGGTAGGTTCCAGTGTTTCACGTCGGGGGAGTTGGGTGTGCAGTGGTTTCCATGAGGCCATACTCCACCACGGAGTGCCTTAACTCTGCGAAGCTCCTGGGGGCACACAGGATAGGAGATCGTTCGCCAGTTTCGCAGGATGACTTCTCTCCGTGCCGGAACGGCGGCTCCTGGCTTCTGAGGAACCTTAGCCTAAACAGGCCCCTGGAGAAAGCTCCTCACATTCATAGCAAGGGCAACGTACTGCTCTCTGGCTTGCCTGGGTTGAATGCTCCAGTCGTCAAAGAGCCTCGCGAAGGCAGTGCTGCGCAGACTCCCTCTGCCAGTCGCACGGTCTCCTTGACTGAAAGAGAACTGCAGTGCCAAAAGACACCGCGCTGACGACTGGCTCCGGGAAGAGACTCGGGACAGCACTCTCACAGAAGCGAAAGCTAGGCCGTGGGCCCAGCCTGAGGAGCAGTACGTACGTTTGCCACACTTCTTTACACAGCTAGGCGTGAGCCAGAGAGCCTTGGTCACTGAGGCCTACCTAAGGTACTGCCATACTTACCCAGTAGATCCCACGCAGAGGTCCCTGTGCCCCAAAGGGCCTCCACGGAAGGGCCCTGTTCCTCCCGTTGTGTTTCCTTGAGGTAATCAGAAACCACTGAGGATACCTGTAGGAGCTCAGGTATGAAGCTGGGCGACCCTGGCCAAACCTGATTCCCCTCCGTGGTAGACGAGACAGTGGCGGGTCCTAAGCTGCCTGAAGCACACTCCTCGCGCGCACCTTCTCTTTGCTGCCGGAAGGCCTCACATAAGAAGTCTGAGTCGACTCGTGACAGAAGAAGTCTGGGTTGACTCGTGCGAGGCCTGCTGCTCTCCGTTCCTTGCTGGGAGCTTCAGCAGGAGCGCTCTGGAGCTCGCCGGCAGGAGAATTGTGAGTCCCGCCGCCCCACCCCGGCCTCAAGCAAAAGTCCAGATTTCCCCCGTTAGTAACACCTCGGAGTGCCAGAGGGAGCGGAGGGGCATGCGTTAACGGAATGCTTCAACCGTGGAAGGTATTTCACGAGACACTGTGCACTCACGTTCGTTGTAACAACTGTCAAAGGGCACTCACTGTATGCCTTGCAACTCCTCGGCCGTGTTGGAGCCCCAGGAAGGAAATGCGTTCGTTTGACTAAGCTCCGTGAACGTGCAACGGTGATGGCGAAGCGCTGCCCTGTTCGCTCGAAAGCTCTCGTTCGTGCGGCCTTCACACGGCCTCAAGGTACGCAGTTCTAAACAGCCTTACATTCCATGCTGGTGTGCCAAGCCCCCCACCCACCCGCAGGGAGGAATTTGGGCTCTTCTGAGAAACACCAGTGTGCGCCACAAGTGAAACCAGGGCGTCTCCCCCAGGACGTCGCCGACCGGCAGCCGGATGCCAGAGGTGTACTTCCAGCCGGAAAAAGAGGGAAAAGGACAGCTTTCCCAGGGACAATTCTGGACCCTTGGGACCATCCAGAATCACCAAGTCCTCAACTTTGCACGGCCTGGGGAACGCTCTTCCGCCTGTCCAGCAATCCCCACGTCAAAACCTTTCTCAGCAGAGGCAGGCACTCTCTCCCTTGTACTAGATAGCTCGGCAGAGCCTTCCGAGAAACATGCTGCGTCATTCAGCTTGAACGTGGGACGCGGAGGGGAGAGTACGCTTTCTCCCCGTTTGGAGGCGCCTTGCGCTTGGCTTCAAAGCTGCCTGAACAGCAGTAGCGGCCCGACGTCTCTGCACGGCAGGATTGTCGTTGTGGGCCGAGGCTGCGTGTTCTCCCAAAGCGAAAACCGTGCTGGCAATCCCTTTCTAGGAACTCCTCCCACGGCACCCCAGGTTCAGCTCCGGCCGAACGAAAGGTGACCTCAGGCCTCAAGGTAAGTTCCAGTGTTTCACGTCGGGGGAGTTGGGTGTGCAGTGGTTTCCATGAGGCCATACTCCACCACGGAGTGCCTTAACTCTGCGAAGCTCCTGGGGGCACACAGGATAGGAGATCGTTCGCCAGTTTCGCAGGATGACTTCTCTCCGTGCCGGAACGGCGGCTCCTGGCTTCTGAGGAACTTTAGCCTAAACAGGCCCCTGGAGAAAGCTCCTCACATTCATAGCAAGGGCAACGTACTGCTCTCTGGCTTGCCTGGGTTGAATGCCCCAGTCGTCAAAGAGCCTCGCGAAAGCAGTGCTGCACAGACTCCCTCTGCCAGTCGCACGGCCTCCTTGACTGAAAGAGAACTGCAGTGCCAAAAGGCACCGTGCTGACGACTGGCTCCAGGAGGAGACTCGGGACAGCACTCTCACAGAAGCGAAAGCTAGGCCGTGGGCCCAGCCTGAGGACCAGCACGTTGTCCACACTTAACACAGCTAAGGCATGAGCCAGACGACAGCCTTGGTCACTGAGGCCTATCTAAGGTACTGCCATACTTACCCACTAGATCCCACGCAGAGGTCCCTAGCCCAAAAGGGCCTCCATGGAAGGGCCCTGTTCCTCCCGTGTGTTTCCTTGAGGTAATCAGAAACCACTGAGGATAACTACGTGAGCTCCGCTTTGAAACTGGGCGACCCTGGGCAAACCTTATTCCCCTCCGTGGTAGACGAGACAGTTGCGGGTCCTAAGCTGCCTGAAGCACACTCCTCGCGCCCACCTTCTCTTTGCTGCCGGAAGGCCTCACATAAGAGGCCTGAGTTTACTCGTGACCGAAGCCGTCTGAGTGTACTCGTGTGAGGCCTGCTGCTCTCAGTTCCTTGCTGGGAGCTTCAGCAAGAGCACTCTGGAGCTGGCCGACAAAAGTATTTGAGCCCCCCGCCCCCCGGCCTCAAGTAAAAGTCCAGATTTCCCCCGTCAGTAACACCTCGGAGTGCCATAGGAGCGAAGAAGCATGCGTTAACGGAATGCTTCAACAGTGCTAGGGATTTATTTCACGAGACACTGTGCACTCACGTTCGTTGTAACAACTGTCAAAGGGCACTGTATGCCTTCCAACTCCTCTGTTGCGTTTGAGCCACAGGAAGTAAATGCATTCGTTTGATTAAGCTCCATGAACGTGCAACGACGAAGGCTAAGTGCTGCCCTGTTCGCTCGAAAGCTCTCCATTGTAAGGCCTTCCAACGGCCTCAGGCTACGCAGTTGTAAACAGCCTTACATTCCATGCTGGTGTGCCCCCAGTTAGGAATTTGGGCTCTTCTGTGAGACACCAAGGTGCGTCCCAAAGGAAACCGGCGGGCTCCCCCAGGACGTCTGCGTAACGGCAGTCGGTTGCCAGCTGTTTACTTCCAGCCGGAGAACGAAAAAGAGGACAGCTTTCCCAGGGACAATTCTGGACCCTTGGGACCATCCAGAATCACCAAGGCCTCAACTTTACACGGCCTGGGGAACGCTCTTCCTCACGTCCAGCAATCCCCACGTCAAAACCTTTCTCAGCAGAGGCAGGCACTCTCTCCCTTGTACTACATAGCTCGGCAGAGCCTTCCGAGAAACATGCTGCGTCATTCAGCTTGAACGTGGGACGCGGAGGGGAGAGTACGCTTTCTCCCCGTTTGGAGGCGCCTTGCGCTTGGCTTCAAAGCTGCCTGAACAGCACTAGCGGCCCGACGTCTCTGCACGGCAGGATTGTCGTTGTGGGCCGAGGCTGCGTGTTCTCTCAAAGCGAAAACCGTGCTGGCAATCCCTTTCTAGGAACTCCTCCCACGGCACCACAGGTTCAGCTCCGGCCGAACGAAAGGTGACCTCAGGCCTCAAGGTAAGTTCCAGTGTTTCACGTCGGGGGACTTGGGTGTGCAGTGGTTTCCATGAGGCCATACTCCACCACGGAGTGCCTTAACTCTGCGAAGCTCCTGGGGGCACACACGATAGGAGATCGTTCGCCAATTTCTCAGGATGACTTCTCTCCGTGCCGGAACGGCGGCTCCTGGCTTCTGAGGAATCTTAGCCTAAACAGGCCCCTGGAGAAAGCTCTTCACATTCATAGCAAGGGCAACGTACTGCTCTCTGGCTTGCCTGGGTTGAATGCCCCAGTCGTCAAAGAGCCTCGCGAAGGCAGTGCTGCGCAGACTCCCTCTGCCAGTCGCACGGCCTCCTTGACTGAAAGAGAACTGCCGTGCCAAAAGGCACCGTGCTGACGACTGGCTCCAGGAGGAGACTCGGGACAGCACTCTCACAGAAGCGAAAGCTAGGCTGTGGGCCCAGCCTGAGGACCAGCACGTTGTCCACACTTAACACAGCTAAGGCATGAGCCAGACGATAGCCTTGGTCACTGAGGCCTATCTAAGGTACTGCCATACTTACCCACTAGATCCCACGCAGAGGTCCCTGTGCCCAAAAGGGCCTCCATGGAAGGGCCCTGTTCCTCCCGTGTGTTTCCTTGAGGTAATCAGAAACCACCGAGGATAACTACGTGAGCTCTGCTTTGAAACTGGGCGACCCTGGGCAAACCTTATTCCCCTCCGTGGTAGACGAGACAGTTGCGGGTCCTAAGCTGCCTGCAGCATACTCCTCGCGCCCACCTTCTCTTTGCTGCCGGAAGGCCTCACATAAGAGGCCTGAGTTTACTCGTGACGGAAGCCGTCTGAGTGTACTCGTGTGAGGCCTGCTGCTCTCAATTCCTTGCTGGGAGCTTCAGCAAGAGAACTCTGGAGCTCGCCGACAAAAGAATTGTGAGCCCCCCCGGCCTCAAGTAAAAGTCCAGATTTCCCCCGTCCGTAACATCTCAGAGTGCCATAGGAGCAAAGGAGCATGCGTTAACGGAATGCTTCAACAGTGCTAGGGATTTATTTCACGAGACACTGTGCACTCACGTTCGTTGTAACAACTGTCAAAGGGCACTGTATGCCTTCCAACTCCTCTGTTGCGTTTGAGCCACAGGAAGTAAATGCATTCGTTTGATTAAGCTCCGTGAACGTGCAACGACGATGGCGAAGCGCTGCCCTGTTCGCTCGAAAGCTCTCGATTGTAAGGCCTTCCAACGGCTTCATGCTACGCAGTTCTAAACAGCCTTACATTTCATGCTGGTGTGCCCCCAGTTAGGAATTTGGGCTCTTCTGTGAGACACCAAGGTGCTTCCCAAATGAAACCTGGGGGCGCCTGGGGGCACACAGGATAGGAGCTCGTTCGCCAATTTCGCAGGATGAGTTCTCTCCGTGCCGGAACGGCGGCTCCTGGCTTCTGAGGGACCTTAGCCTAAACAGGCCCCTGGAGAAAGCTCTTCACATTCATAGCAAGGGCAACGTACTGCTCTCTGGCTTGCCTGGCTTGAGTGGCCCAGTCGTCAAAGAGCCTCGCACGGATACCCTGCGAGATTTAGGAGACATCGCCAAGTGCAAGTGGCAATCCGGAAGGAAGAACCTTCAAGGCGAAGTGTCCTTTCCTGTACAAAACTGCGCCCAAGTGGCTGAGGCAGGTAGGCTTTTACTTCACAGAACCGGTATCCACGTATGCATGTGGGTTACTCTAAAGAAACGACACTGTGAGCAACCTCTTCCTAAAAGCCTTCGCAAACGGCTTTGGAGACAACAGCAGCGAGCGCAGTGGAGGCACAGACCATTATCCTAGATAGCAGCACAGTGGCTCTAGCAGCGATCGCTTCCCGGAGTATACTTACGCCACACCGAGATTCCAGCAGGGAGTTTTTCCTTGTAGCAGTACGACTCACTCAAAAAACAGGGATGAGGTGTAGGGCTAATCTACGTGCGCTCACTCTATGTGTCCGCGAGAAGGTTTGACGGAGGGGAATCCTTCACCGACCGCGACCACGCGTGTGCAACAAAGAAGCCCTGTGCCGTGGGTGTTCTCAGGCCGACAGAGAAGACCTAGGTGTGTGCTGCACCCGCTCTCGGTGGTTCACACGTTGCGTGACCTGTGCCTTTGGAAGGTTTTCAGAGCGGGAGGCACCTGTGTGCTGCTAGCCCGAAGAGGCGTAGAGGCCTTTCACACTGAAGGAAGGGCTTGCATCTCATGGAGAAAATGTGTACGTCGCCCGGCAGATGGAGGCGCGCTCTTGACACCATTTCTTCTGCCCGTTTAAAACACAAGTCTTTGTACTCGATCTGGGCTGCCTGGTGAAGTACTTGGCAGTCCGCATCACCCTGAGTACCTTTCCTGAAGTTTGATTCGTAGCTGGGTAAACTCGGGCTTCAGAGGCTAGATGAGACCAAACGTGTTCAGCTTGTGGCGAAAGCCTTTGACCAGAGGCCTATATGTCTGTGCTTGTGGCGAGGGCTAGGCAAGAACGTTTACACACTGGGTTTTTACCTTTACTCTAAAGCTGTCCCTTTCGGCTGCAGCAGGCGGCGTGTCCGTATCCCAGCCAGGGAAGCAGGCCACTGGGGGAGTCTGCCAGGCGACAGGCCTCCACTCTAGATAACGGCGAAAATGCATCACGGCCTTTGGAAGCCCCTTTAAAGGAAAGGCTCCTCTTCGGATTAGAAGACTTTGCTAGCGGACTTCAGCAGCTCCTCTCCTTCAGGGTGCTCGGGCTGTGAAGACTAGTGAAAGCCACCACGGTCCCCAGCTTTTGAACGGCTCTTTCCCGAGTTGGTTCCATCCGTGGAAGCGCCGAAGGGGCTGATCTCCACCAATCGGGCTGCGCACCGTGAGTCTCTGGGGTAGGGCACTCCTGAGCCAGTGTGCCACCCAAGGAATGAAAGGCAAAGTTCCCTTACCCACAAGAAGGCACACTGAGGCCCGGTGTGTTCTCTGTGACATTTACGTGGGCTTGAAGGGTGATGCCTATACTACGTTGTGGAAAGGCTCGGGGTCACGGCTCTCTTTCTCCCTCTCTCGGTCCCATAGCCTGGTGCTCAGCTGTTGTGAGCATGCTGAGAGACAGACACTGCCTCTGTGCTGGACTCAGAAGGCTTCCTCCCTTTATGACAATTCTGTTTGTCTCTTACGTCGAGGGGCGATGAGGGTGCACACAGGTATTCTGAAATCAACTAACTGACGACAGAGGATCCGGGGGAGCTGGTTTCTCGGTGGAAGGAGCCAAAAGGCCCACCTTCTTAAGGTCTCCTCTAGAGCTCCCGGACACCCTGCCGTCTTAGGCCTAACACTTGGACATTGTGACGGCATGGAGAGCCTGGGAACCCTAAGACACGGTGGAAGTGCGACTCGCAAGCTGGGTGCCAGGAACCTTCGAAGCACAGTGTGGTTTCATGTACGAAAGCGAGCCCAAGCGTCTGAGGCTGGTAGCGTTTTGCTTGAGAGGGTTGGTACCCTCGTGGGCCTGACGGCTACTTCCCCGTTTCCGCCACCCTCAGGAAACTCTTCAGCAGAGTCTTCGGAACCCGCTGAGAGAGAACAGCTGCCAAGTGGATGCACAGAACAGTCACCTCGATACCAGCCCCGTGTCCCAAGCAACGATCCTTCCCCGGAGGGTACTTAACCCACCCAGGGATTCAAGCAGGGGGTTTGCCTTGTCCAACTTGCACAGGAAAGTGGCAAGAGATGTAGGGCTCATCTACTTGCGTTCATACTACGTGGCCCGGAGAAGTTGTCACGGAGCCAAATCCAGCACCCTTCCTCCACCACGTGTGTACACCAAAGGAGCGCCGGGCACTGGGTGTTCTCAGGCCAAGAGAGAAGTCCTTGTTCTGTGCTGCACCTGCTGCGTGCTTCAAAGGTTCTCTGACCTTCCTCCTCTGGAAGCTTTTCAGAGCTGAGGCTACCCCTGGGCTGCGAAAGCAGAGAGGCGTAGAGGCCTTTCACACTGAAGGCGTGGGCTTGTTTCCCAGGGAGAAAGTGTACGTCGCCCACCCCCCACCCCCACCCCACCCCACTCCACCCCCAGCTGGAGGCGTGCAGGTGGACACCAGTTTGTTCTGCCCACGGAAAATACAATGAGGCGGACACGATTTGGGCCGTCTGGTGAAAGAATTTGGAATCGGCGGCACCCTGAGTACCTTTCCTGAAGTTTGCTTCCTAGCTGCTTACACTCGGCGTTCAGAGGCGAGATGAGAACAAACTTGCTCAGCGTGCGGCGAAGAGCCTTGATGCCCTGCCCTAAATGTTTGTGCTTCTGGCCAGCGTCACGCAAGGACTTTGACACGCAGGATTCTTACCTTGACCTCTAAGCTGTCCCTGTTGGCTGAAGCAGTCGGCGTGTCTGTAGCGCAGCCTGGGAGGCAGGGTGTTGGGGGGAGTCTGCCAAGTGACTGGCCTCCATTATATAGCTAACTGAGAAAAACGCGTCGAGGCTTTCGGGAGCCACTTACAGGGAAAGGTTGCAATTCGGAATTGGAGACTGTGCTGGCAAACGTCAGCAGCTCCTCTGCCTCGGAGTGCTCTTGGTGTGCCGACTCCTAACAGCCACCACGGTCCCCAGCGTGGGAACGGTCCCATTGCGAGCCGGTTTCATCCGTGCAAGATCCACGGGAGGCTGATCTCCAACGATCGGGCTCCACACCTTGAGCCTTTGGACAGGGCAGTCCTGAGCCGATGTGCCCACCAGGGGACGCAACCAAAGTTTACTTACCACAGGAAAGAGCATCAAGGCCTCGTGTTCTCTCCATGAAATGAACGTGAGCTTGAAGGGTGATGCGTCAGAGTACGCTGTGAACAGCTCGCTGGTACCCCTGTCTTGCCCCCTCTCACGGTCTCACGCACCCGGGCTCAGGTCCGTGTAGGAATGCTGAGTGGGAGCGCCAGCCTCCCTTCTGGATTCTGAAGCCTTCCACCCCAATGGTGAGTCTGTGTGTCTCTTACGTGGGGGGGAGGGGGGGTGGCGGGGGGGGCGGAATGAGGTCGCCCACAGAGGTTCTGACATGAAAGAACTAAAGACGCACGGTGCTGAGGAGCTGGTTCCTCATGGAAGGAGCCCAAAGGCCAGAAAGCCGAAGGTCTCTTTCAAAGCTGCCGGACGCTCTGCCGTTCTAGGCCTGAGATACGGACCTTGTGTGACGGCACGGAAACCCTGCGAGATTTAGGAGACATCGCCAAGTGCAAGTGGCAATCCGGAAGGAAGAACCTTCAAGGCGGAGTGTCCTTTCCTGTACAAAACTGCGCCCAAGTGGCTGAGGCAGGTAGGCTTTTACTTCACAGAACCGGTATCCACGTATGCATGTGGGTTACTCTAAAGAAACGACACTGTGAGCAACCTCTTCCTAAAAGCCTTCGCAAACGGCTTTGGAGACAACAGCAGCGAGCGCAGTGGAGGCACAGACCATTATCCTAGATAGCAGCACAGTGGCTCTAGCAGCGATCGCTTCCCGGAGTATACTTACGCCACACCGAGATTCCAGCAGGGAGTTTTTCCTTGTAGCAGTACAACTCGCTCAAGAAACAGGGATGAGGTGTAGGGCTAATCTACGTGCGCTCACTCTATGTGTCCGCGAGAAGGTTTGACGGAGGGGAATCCTTCACCGACCGCGACCACGCGTGTGCAACAAAGAAGCCCTGTGCCGTGGGTGTTCTCAGGCCGACAGAGAAGACCTAGGTGTGTGCTGCACCCGCTCTCGGTGGTTCACACGTTGCGTGACCTGTGCCTTTGGAAGGTTTTCAGAGCGGGAGGCACCTGTGTGCTGCTAGCCCGAAGAGGCGTAGAGGCCTTTCACACTGAAGGAAGGGCTTGCATCTCATGGAGAAAATGTGTACGTCGCCCGGCAGATGGAGGCGCGCTCTTGACACCATTTCTTCTGCCAGTTTAGAACACAAGTATTTGTTCGTCTAGTGGTGCGATAACATCCTGCCAGGTTCCCATCCCCATCGGGATGTGGGCCTTCGGCTCTGACGTCCCATCTGCTGGGTTGCTCACAGTTTCACGATGTGGGCACTCTGGTGTGAGTTCATTCCGGCCTGGACCCCATAGCCTCCGTGCTCTGGGCCGCGTGCTGGGAGGTGCCAACTGAGGGATTCCTCAACTTTTTTACTCTGTGGGCCCTCTGTTGTGAGGCTCCTCCTGCCTTCCTCACTCCAAGCCCCTTCGTGATGTGGGTTCTCTGATTAGAGTCCACGTGCGCTGGGTTCCGCATCTTTCGTTGATGTGGCCACACTGGTGTGAGGACACTCCTGCCGGGTTCCCATCCCCTTGGTGATGTGGGCCTTCTGGCGAGAGTCTTATCCTGGCTGGGTTCCTCACCCTTCTGTGAGGTAGGCCCTCTTCTGTGAGGTCACTCCTACCTGGCTGGAACACGTCACCTTGGTGACGTGGGCCCTCTGTTGGCAGTTGGAGCCTGCTTGGTGCCTCCTTCCCTCGGTGATGAGGGGCCTCTGGCTTCAGGACCAAACTCCTAGGCTCCCCACGTTTTCTGATGTGCACCCAGTGGTGCGAGGACACTCCTGCCAGGTTTCCATACCCATGGGGACGTGGGCCTTCTGCTCTGAGCTCCCAGTTGCTGCGTACCTCACAGTTTCATGAAGTGGAACCTGTGGTGTGACATCACTCAGACCAGGATCCCATAGATTTGGTGCTTTGGGCCACATGCTGGGAGATTCCAAATGCTGGAGTCCTCACCTTTTTGATTCTATGGGCCCTCTGGTGTGAGGCTACTCCTGCGTGCCTCACTCCCAGCCCCTTGCCGATGTGGGTCCTCTGGTTTGAGGCCATATGTGCTGGGTTCCTCACCTTTCGACGATGTGGCCCTGCTAGTTTGAGAACACTCCTGCCTGCTTCCCATCCCCTTGGTAATGTGGGCCTTTTCGGTGAGCATCTGATCCTGCCTGGGTCCCTCAACGTTCTGTGAGGTGGGCCCTCTGCTGTGAGGTCACTCCTGCCTGGCTGGCACTCGTCGCCTTGGCGACGTGGGCCCTCTGGTCGCAGTTGGAGCCTGCTGGGAGCCTCCTCCCCTGGGTGATCAGGGCCCTCTGGCGTCAGGCCCTAAGTCCTGGGCTCCCCACATTTTCTGCTGTGCGCCCAGTGGTGCGAGGACACTCCTGCCAGGTTCCCATCCTGCTGGGGATGTGGGCCTTCTGTTCTGAGGTCCCAACGGCTGGGTTGCTCACAGTTCCATGGTGTGGGCCCTCTTGTGTGAGTTCACTCCGGCATTGATCCCATGGTCTCGTGACCCTGTGCCGCCTGTTGGGAGGGCCCAGCTCCTGGATTCCTCACATTTTTTATTCTGTGGGCCCTCTGTTGTGAGGCTACTCTTGCCTGCCTCAGTCCCAGCCCGTTGGTGATGTGGGTTCTCTGGTTTGAGGCCACGTGTGCAGGGTGCCTCCCCTTTCGATGATGTTGCCCCCCTGGTGTGAGGACACTCCTGCCTGGTTCCCATCCCCTTCGTGATGTGGGCCCTCTGGTGAGAGTCTGATCCTGGCTGGGTTCCTCAGACTTCTGTGAGGTGGGCCCTCTGATGTGCGGTCACTCCTGCCTGGCTCGCACATGTCGCCTTGGCGACGTGGGCCCTCGGGTGGCAGTTGGAGCCCGCTGGGCGCCTCCTCCCCTGGTTGATGAGGTCCCTATGGCTTAAGATCCTAACTGCTGGGCTCCCCACGTTTTCTGATGTGCAGCCAGTGATGCCAGGACACTCCTGCCAGGTTCCCATCCTGCTGGGGATGTGGGCCTTCTGCTCTGAGGTCCCAACGGCTGGGTTGCTCACAGTTCCATGGTGTGGGCTCTCTGATGTAAGTTCACTCCGACCAGAATCCCGTGGCCTCTGTGTTCCTGGCCGCCTGATGGGAGGTTCCAACTGCTGGATTCCTCATCTTTTTTATTCCATGGGCCCTCTGTGGTGAGGCTACTCCTGCCTGCCTCACTCCCAGCCCCTTGGTGATGTGGGTCCTCTGGGTTGAGGCCACATGTGCTGGGTTTCTTACATTTCAATGATGTGGCCCAACTAGTGTGAGGACACGCCTGCCAGATTCCCATCCCCTTGGTCATGTGGGCCCTCTGGTGAGAGTCTGATCCTGGCTGGGTCCCTCACCGTTCTCTAAGTTGGGCCCTCTGCTCGGAGGTCATTCCTGCCTGCTTGGCACACGTCACCTTGGCGACGTGGGCCATCTGTTGGCAGTTGGAGCCTGCTGGGAGCCTCTTACCCTCGGAGATGAGGGCCGTCTGCCGTCAAGGCCTAACTGATGGGCTCCCCACATTTTCTGATGTTCACCCCGTGGTGCGAGGAAACTCCTGCCAGCTTCCCATCCACTTGGGGATATGGGCCTTCTGCTCTGAGGTTCCAAAGTCTGGGTTGCTCAGTTCCATGATGTGGGCTGTCTGGTGTGAGTTCACTGCGGCCTGAATCCCGTAGCCTCGGCGCTCTGGGCCACCTGCTGGGAGGTGCCAACTGCTAGATTCCTCACCTTTTTTATTCTATGGGCCCTGAGTTGTGAGATTTCTCCAGCATGCCTCACTCAGAGCCCCTTGGTGATGTGGGTCCTCAGGTTTGAGTCCACATGTGCTGGGTTCCTCACCTTTCGATGGTGTGACCCCACTGGTATGAGGACACTCCTGTCTGGTTCCCATCCCCTTGGTGATGTGGGCCCTCTGGTGGGAGTCTGATCCTGGCTGGGTTCCTCACCCTTTTGTGAGGTGGGCCCTCTGCTGTGAGGTCACTCCTGCCTGGTTGGCACGCTTCGCCTTGGCGACGTGGGCCCTCTGGTGGCAATTGGAGCCTGCTGGGTGCCTCCTCCCCTCATTGATGAGGGCCCTCTCGCGTCAGGCCCTAAACTGCTGGTCTCTCCACATTTTCTGAATGTGCCCCCAGTGGTTAGAGGCCAGTCCTGCCAGGTTCCCATTCCCATGGGGATGTGGGCCGTCTGGTCTGAGGTCCCAACGGCTGAGTTACTCACAGTTTCATGATGTGGGCACTCTGTTGTGAGTTCATTCCGGCCTGGACCCCATAGCCTCCGTGCTCTGGGCCGCGTGCTGGGAAGTGTCAACTGATGGATTCCTCAACTTTTTTATTCTGTGGGCCCTCTGTTGTGGGGCTCCTCCTGCCTTCCTCACTCCAAGCCCCTTCGTGATGTGGGTTCTCTGATTAGAGTCCACGTGCGCTGGGTTCCACATCTTTCGTTGATGTGGCCACACTGGTGTGAGGACACTCCTGCCGGGTTCCCATCCCCTTGGTGATGTGGGCCCTCTGGCAAGAGTCTTATCCTGGCTGGGTTCCTCACCCTTCTGTGAGGTAGGCCCTCTTCTGTGAGGTCACTCCTACCTGGCTGGAACACGTCACCTTGGCGACGTGGGCCGTCTGTTGGCAGTTGGAGCCTGCTGGGTGCCTCCTCCCCTCGGTGATGAGGGGCCTCTGGCTTCAGGACCTAACTGCTGGGCTCTCCATGTTTTCTGATGTGCGCCCAGTGGTGCGAGGACACTCCTGCCAGGTTTCCATACCCATGGGGACGTGGGCCTTCTGCTCTGAGGTCCCAGTTGCTGCGTACCTCACAGTTTCATGAAGTGGAACCTGTGGTGTGACATCACTCAGACCAGGATCCCATAGATTTGGTGCTTTGGGCCACATGCTGGGAGATTCCAAATGCTGGAGTCCTCACCTTTTTGATTCTATGGGCCCTCTGGTGTGAGGCTACTCCTGCGTGCCTCACTCCCAGCCCCTTGCCGACGTGGGTCCTCTGGTTTGAGGCCATATGTGCTGGGTTCCTCACCTTTCGACGATGTGGCCCTGCTAGTTTGAGAACACTCCTGCCTGCTTCCCATCCCCTTGGTAATGTGGGCCTTTTCGGTGAGCATCTGATCCTGCCTGGGTCCCTCAACGTTCTGTGAGGTGGGCCCTCTGCTGTGAGGTCACTCCTGCCTGGCTGGCACTCATCGCCTTGGCGACATGGGCCCTCTGGTCACAGTTGGAGCCTGCTGGGAGCCTCCTCCCCTGGGTGATCAGGGCCCTCTGGCATCAGGCCCTAAGTCCTGGGCTCCCCACATTTTCTGCTGTGCGCCCAGGGGCGCGAGGACACTCCTGCCAGGTTCCCATCCTGCTGGGGATGTGGGCCTTCTGCTCTGAGGTCCCAATGGCTGGGTTGCTCACAGTTCCTTGGAGTGGGCCCTCTTGTATGAGTTCACTCTGGCATTGATCCCATGGTCTCGTGGCCCTGGGCCGCCTGTTGGGAGGGCCCAGCTCCTGGATTCCTCACATTTTTTACTCTGTGGGCCCTCTGCTGTGAGGCTACTCCTGCCTGCCTCAGTCCCAGCCCCTTCGTGTTGTGGGTTCTCTGGTTTGAGGCCACGTGTGCAGCGTGCCTCCCCTTTCGATGATATTGCCCCCCTGGTGTGAGGACACTCCTGCCTGGTTCCCATCCCCTTCGTGATGTGGGCCCTCTGGTGAGAGTCTGATCCTGGCTGGGTTCCTCAGACTTCTGTGAGGTGGGCCCTCTGATGTGCGGTCACTCCTGCCTGGCTCGCACATGTCGCCTTGGCGACGTGGGCCCTCGGGTGGCAGTTGGAGCCCGCTGGGCGCCTCCTCCCCTGGTTGATGAGGTCCCTATGGCTTAAGATCCTAACTGCTGGGCTCCCCACGTTTTCTGATGTGCAGCCAGTGATGCCAGGACACTCCTGCCAGGTTCTCATCCTGCTGGGGATGTGGGCCTTCTGCTCTGAGGTCCCAACGGCTGGGTTGCTCACAGTTCCATGGTGTGGGCTCTCTGATGTAAGTTCACTCCGACCAGGATCCCATGGCCTCTGTGTTCCTGGCCGCCTGATGGGAGGTTCCAACTGCTGGATTCCTCACCTTTTTTATTCTATGGGCCCTCTGTGGTGAGGCTACTCCTGCCTGCCTCACTCCCAGCCCCTTGGTGATGTGGGTCCTCTGGGTTGAGGCCACATGTGCTGGGTTTCTAACATTTCGATGATGTGGCCCAACTAATGTGAGGACACGCCTGCCAGATTCCCATCCCCTTGGTCATGTGGGCCCTCTGGTGAGAGTCTGATCCTGGCTGGGTCCCTCACCGTTCTCTAAGTTGGGCCCTCTGCTCGGAGGTCATTCCTGCCTGCTTGGCACACGTACCTTGGCGACGTGGGCCATCTGTTGGCAGTTGGAGCCTGCTGGGAGCCTCTTACCCTCGGAGATGAGGGCCCCGTGTCGTCAGCCCCTAACTGATTGGTTCCCCACATTTTCTGCTGTGCGCCCAGTGGTGCGAGGACACTCCTGCCAGGTTCCCATCCTCATGGGGATGTGGGCCTTCTGCTCTGAGGTCCCAACGGCTGGGTTGCTCACAGTTCCTTGATGTGGGCCCCTTGTGTGAGTTCACTCTGGCATTTATCCCATAGCCTCGTTACCCTGGGCCGCCTGTTGGGAGGGTCCAGCTCCTGCATCCTCACACTTTTTATCTGTGGGCCCTCTGTTGTGAGGCTACTCCTGCCTGCCTCAGTCCCAACCCGTTGGTGACGTGGGTTCTCTGGATCCTCTGTCGTCAGTTAGTTGATTTCAGAATACCTGTGTGCACCCTCATTGCTCCTCGGCGTAAGAGACAAACAGAATTGCCATAAAGGGAGGAAGCCTTCTGAGTCCAGCACAGAGGCAGTGTCTCTCACTCAGCATTCTCATAACAGCTGAGCACCAGAATATGGGACTGAGAGAGGGAGAAAGAGAGCCGTGACCCCGCGCCTTTCCACAATGTAGTATAGACATCACCCATCAAGCCCATGTAAATGTCATAGAGAACACACCGGGCCTCAGTGTGCCTTCTTGTGGGTAAGGGAACTTTGCTTTTCATTCCTTGGGTGGCACACTGGCTCAGGAGTGCCCTACCCCAGAGACTCACGGTGCGCAGCCCGATTGGTTGAGATCAGCCCCTTCGGCGCTTCTACGGATGGAACCAACTCGGGAAAGAGCCGTTCAAAAGCTGGGGACCGTGGTGGCTTTCACTAGTCTTCACAGCTCGAGCACCCTGAAGGAGAGGAGCTGCTGAAGTCCGCTAGCAAAGTCTTCTAATCCGAAGAGGAGCCTTTCCTTTAAAGGGGCTTCCAAAGGCCGTGATGCATTTTCGCCGTTATCTAGAGTGGAGGCCTGTCGCCTGGCAGACTCCCCCAGTGGCCTGCTTCCCTGGCTGGGATACGGACACGCCGCCTGCTGCAGCCGAAAGGGACAGCTTTAGAGTAAAGGTAAAAACCCAGTGTGTAAACGTTCTTGCCTAGCCCTCGCCACAAGCACAGGCGTATAGGCCTCTGGTCAAAGGCTTTCGCCACAAGCTGAACACGTTTGGTCTCATCTAGCCTCTGAAGCCCGAGTTTACCCAGCTACGAATCAAACTTCAGGAAAGGTACTCAGGCTGATGCGGACTGCCAAGTACTTCACCAGGCAGCCCAGATCGAGTACAAAGACTTGTGTTTTAAACGGGCAGAAGAAATGGTGTCAAGAGCGCGCCTCCATCTGCCGGGCGACGTACACATTTTCTCCATGAGATGCAAGCCCTTCCTTCAGTGTGAAAGGCCTCTACGCCTCTTCGCGCTCGCAGCACACAGGTGCCACCCGCTCTGAAAACCTTCCAAAGGCACAGGGTCACACAACGTGTGAACCACCGAGAGCGGGTGCAGCACACACCTAAGTCTTCTCTGTCGGCCTGAGAACACCCACGGCCCAGGGCTTCTTTGGTGCACACACGTGGTCGCAGTTGGTGATGCATTCTGCTCCGTGAAACCTTCTCGCGGACACATAGAGTGAGCGCACGTAGATTAGCCCTACACCTCATCCCTGTTTCTTGAGCGAGTTGTACTGCTACAAGGCAAAACTCCCTGCTGGAATCTCTGTGTGGCGTAAGTATACTCCGGGAAGCGATCGCTGCTAGAGCCACTGTGCTGCTATCTAGGATAATGGTCTGTGCCTCCACTGCGCTCGCTGCTGTTGTCTCCAAAGCCGTTTGCGAAGGCTTTTTAGAAGAGGTTGCTCACAGTGTCGTTTCTTTAGAGTAACCCACATGCATACGTGGATACCGGTTCTGTGAAGTAAAAGCCTACCTGCCTCAGCCACTTGGGCGCAGTTTTGTACAGGAAAGCACACTCTGCCTTGAAGGTTCTTCCTTCCGGATTGCCACTTGCACTGGCGATGTCTCCTAAATCTCGCAGGGTTTCCGTGCCGTCCCAAGGTCCGTATCTCAGGCCTAGAACGACAGAGCGTCCGGCAGCTTTGAAAGAGACCTTCGGCATTCTGGCCTTTGGGCTCCCTCCATGAGGAACCAGCTCCTCAGCACCGTGCGTCTTTAGTTCTTTCATGTCAGAACCTCTGTGGGCGACCTCATTCCTCCCCCCTCTTAAGAGACACACAGGCTTGCCATTAGGGGTGGAAGGTTTCAGAGTCCAGAAGCAAGCCTGGCGCTCCTTCTCAGCATTCCTACACGGAAGTGAGCCCGGGTGCGTGAGACCATGAGAGGGGGCAAGACAGGCATACCAGCGAGCTGTTCACAGCGTACTCTGGCGCATCACCCTTCAAGCTCACGTTCATTTCATGGAGAGAACACGAGGCCTTGATGCGCTTTCCTGTGGTAAGTAAACTTTGGTTGCGTCCCCTGGTGGGCACATCGGCTCAGGACTGCCCTGTCCCAAAGGCTCAAGGTGTGGAGCCCGATCGTTGGAGATCAGCCTCCCGTGGATCTTGCACGGATGAAACCGGCTCGCAATGGGACCGTTCCCACGCTGGGGACCGTGGTGGCTGTTAGGAGTCGGCACACCAAGAGCACTCCGAGGCAGAGGAGCTGCTGACGTTTGCCAGCACAGTCTCCAATTCCGAATTGCAACCTTTCCCTGTAAGTGGCTCCCGAAAGCCTCGACGCGTTTTTCTCAGTTAGCTATATAATGGAGGCCAGTCACTTGGCAGACTCCCCCCAACACCCTGCCTCCCAGGCTGCGCTACAGACACGCCGACTGCTTCAGCCAACAGGGACAGCTTACAGTAAAGGTAAGAATCCTGCGTGTCAAAGTCCTTGTGTGATGCTGGCCAGAAGCACAAACATAGTTGATTTTTTTATAGTTGATTTTTCTACTTTTATCTTTTGAATTTTATCTTTTAACCTTCCTAATAGCTTTGTGTGTGGATTGTTTCCTATCTTTACTGTACATTTGTCTTTCCTGGTGAGCTTTTTCATTTTGTAAATTTCTTGTTTCTAGTTATGGCCTTTATTTTTTGTCCTAGAGGAGTTCTTTTACAACATTTGTTGTAAAGCTAGTTTGGCATTTGCTGAACTTTTAGTTTTTCCTTATCTATAAATTTTTTGATTTCTCTATAAAATGTGACCAAGAACAGTGTTGTGTAGGGTATTCTTTTTTTTTTTTTTTTTTTTTTTTGCTGTATGCGGTCCTCTCACTCTTGTGGCCTCTCCCGCTGTGGAGCACAGGCTCCAAACGCGCAGGTTTAGCAACCATGGCTCACGGGCCTAGCCGCTCCGCAGCATGTGGGATCCTCCTGGACGGGGGCACTAACCCATGTCCCCTGCATTGTCAGGCGGACTGTCAACCACTGCACCACCAGGGAAGCCCAAATGTATTCTTGATTGTAGGTTTTTCTCTCTCATCATTTTAAATATATTGTGTCACTCCTGGCCAGCAGAGTTTTTGCTGAAAAATCAGCTCATAGCTTTATGGGATTTCCCTTGTATATTTTTTGTCTCTTTTCCCTTGCTGCTTTTAATATTTTCTCTTTATCCATTTTTGTCATTTTAATTATGATGTGTCTTACTGTGTTCTTTTCTGAGTTAATCCTGTATGGGACACTCCTTCTTGGATTTGGGTCATGTTTCTTTTCCCAGGATAAGAAAGTTTTCAGCTAGCATGTCTTCAAATATTTTCTCAGGCCCTTTCTCTCTCTCTTCTCCTCGTGGAACCCCTAAATGCAAATATTAATGAGTTTGATGTTGTCCCTGAGGTTTGTTAAACTGTCTCGACCTTGGAGAAGTAGGCTTCTGTAGGAGATGTCCTATGCATCCAGCAGTGCACACCCATCTCTTTACCCAAGCTATGCACTCTAGGGATTTCCCCTAAGAGGGCTGCAAGTGTCCTTCTTTTGTGGTGGGCTGACTGTGTGACTGGTCTAGTAGGCTCTGTTGGCCCCTAGCCTGGGTTGGTTGCCAGATCCTTCCTTCTGTGGATGCTGCAGGCTGCTGTTTGGCAGGGTCTGTTCATGAGACAGCTGGCTGTAGAATTGTAGGGTGTCCTGGGGCTAGTGCTGGCTCACCATGGGCAGAGTCTAGAGTCTCAAAGACTCTGGGGCTGTTGCCTGTCCACGGGTAGGTGAAGCCAGATCCTGGGGTTAGTGCTGGAGTACTGGAAGGCAGAGATGGTTCCTGGAGTCTGGTTGCAAAGCCCAGGGATCCCAGAGGTCATTTAAGATTATTGGTGGAGGGAGGATCGGTTCCTACACAGTTGTGTATGGGGTTTGGGATGTCCAAAATCCTATGTTGTCCTGCTAGTGTACAGTGCTAAGTCTCGGCTGGTCCCAGGGTAGAGGCTGGCCTGTTGTGGGCAGGCTGTGTCTTCAGGCTGTAGGATGGTGGTTTTCTTGCTTCTGATGTCTGCCCACTGGTGAGTAGGCTGGTCTAGAGTCTAGTGCAGGCTTTCTGGAGGGCAGGCCCATGTCTAGGGGTGTGTCTAGAGGTAACTGTGGGCTCAGGAAGTCTTTAGGCAGCCTGCCTGCTGATAGGTTAGTCTGTCCTCACCCAGTCAGTTGTTTGGCCTGAGATGTCCCAGTTCTGGCACCTACAGACTATTGGGTGTGGTTAGGTCTTGGTGCTAATGAGCTAAGATCTCAAGATGGCAGTCACCAGCAGGAGTGTTCTTGTGGTAGAATATTCCCAAATGTGGCTGCCACCAATGTCTATGTCCCACAGGTAAGCCATAGCCACCCCTTCTGCCTCTCCAGGAGACTCTCCACGACCAGCAGGCAAGTCTAGCCCTGGCTCTTATCAGATTACCGCTTTTGCCCTGGATGCACATGAGATCTTGTGTGCACCCTTTAAGAGTGAAGTCTCTATTTCTCCCAGTCCTATGGGGCTCCTGAAATTAAGTCCCAATTGTCTTCAAAGCCAGATACTCTGGAGGCTTATCTTCCTGGTGCAAGGGAGCCCAATGTGGGACTCAGAACTCTCACTCTGCTAAACTGCTAAAACTGCTAAAAATATCAGTTTTCAGGCCCTGAATTGAAGAAAAAGTAGAAATTTAGGAATAGGCAACATATGAGAACCAGAATTGGGCCAACCAGGTCTGCATCCCCACTCTGGCTTTACTAACATCGTGGTGATGGGAAAAATCACCATGTTCAGAGTCTTGATCCCACCATATATTTCATGGGGTAGTATCAGTGCCAATTTCACCAGATCATTTATATGCAGTGCTTTCACCATGGCTAGTACAGACAGCGGTCAGCAAATGGCAGTTATTAGGTAGCTAAGGAATCCAGTGACTCCGACTCAATTGATCAAGGTCTAGCTTTGCTTCCACATTTCTGTTTGCTAGTCTTTCCATCCTGTCTGAGCTTAGCTTCCCTAAGGAAATCCAAGGTCCCACATCCTCTAGAGGGCCAGCATTCCCTAGCTCCTTATTTGCATAAACCCAATTTAAGGATTTTTTTTGGCAGAGAAAAAGCAGACACAAAATGGTTCCTTTTATTTCTACTTTGGTAGAATTGATGATAGCAAGTTAAAAAACAGCATTATTTATATATTAACCCAGAAAAAATAAAACATTAAAAACAACACTACAGGAAATTTACAAACATAGAAAAGAAATAAGCCCTCTGGAAACAGAGTATGATGTTATTGTCATTTGTCTGAAGTTGAAATGTGTTCCCCTGGGATTCCCTGATGATGCAGTTGTTGAGAGTCTGCCTGTCGACGCAGGGGACACGGGTTCGTGCTCTGGTCCGGGAAAATCCCACATGCCTCGGAGCGGCTGGGCCCGTTACCCATGGCCGCTGAGCCTGTGCGTCCGGAGCCTGTGCTCCGCAATGGGAGAGGCCACAACAGTGAGAGGCCCGCGTACCACAAAAAAAAAAAAAAAAAAAAAAAAAAAAAAAAAAAATGTTTTGCCCTTCTGCAGTTCCCCATGACTAAAAATATACATGGAAAAGATGACCAGGTGAGATCTGAATATTGATTTCCCCACATTTCACTGAAAGGAAAAAATGTTTTTGTGTTTGATACTTACAGTTGGACTTTTAATGCAATTGTTAACTCGCCAAGTGACTAAAATTCCACCAATATTGCCTGTATAAAAGCAAGCATTTGCCCTTCTGTGAAGGACTCCCAGAGGCATTTTGCTGTCCAGGTCAGTATCTCCTTCCCTGACTTCCCCTTGCCAGAACACGCTTCTAAAACATCAGATCTGACACTTTGTGTAGCGTTTGTGATTGGACAATCTGGTTACTTTCATCTGTGGACAGCTAACTTGCTAGTTTTATTTTTCACTTTATCTTTTTCCAATCAATAATGCTATATAGCTAGTGTTTTAGATACTACAGTAGATACTGAAGCCAGCAGACAGTACATGCTAATCAATTTTTAATTATGGCTTTAATTTTTATATGATGCCATTTAATTTTATTAGATGTATTAAAGTGAAGCTGTCAGCTCACAAGATCTACCGCTTGGGTCAGGGCAAGGAATGTCCCAGAGGCTGCATGCAGGTGTATGACATCATTAAAATGGTCGTAATTGGATGTACATTACAATGTGCATATTGGGTACATAAATGTCACATATGATTGGGTGACTGGAATGGCTTTACCACGGGCAGCACCTGAGTTAGTGGAGCCACTGTGCTCAGTGCCCCTCAGAGACCACATGGGACTGTGGACTGTGAGCTGACTGTAGACCCAGCATTGCCACCAACTTGTCCCATGGCCTTAGTTAAATCTGTTATTTTGCTTCCTGGACTGTGGATTCTGCATCAGTGAAACGGGGATCATGTCAGTTATAGTCTTCTTGGAGAGAAATAGAAAGCAGTACAAACTCAGCCAGGATTATTGGCATTAACCTCCCTGGCCCTGGAAATTAGAGAGAGAAAGAAAAAGAAAGAAAGAGAAAAAGAAGAAAGAAAGAAAGAGAAAAAGAAGAAAGAAAGAGAAAGAATGAGATAAAGAAGAAAGAAAGAAAGAAAAGAAAGAAAGAAAGAAAAAGAAAGAAAGAAAAGGGGAGAAGAGGAGAACAGAATGAGGAGTGTAAGGGATATTGATGGTGCTTTGCCTGCATCCCCTTGGATCCCTCCTCCAGTTTCCAATTTCTTTAGCTTCCAACAGCCTGAACGCTGTCTCAGGCTAAAGCCACTTGACCTTCAAGAGCGTAGACTGGAAGTGTGTTTATGCCACACCCACAAACTCTCAGGTGTTACCTATATTCTAAAGACCTTTTCTGCAACTTCTTCTTCCAGTTCCTTCTTCCCCTAATTCCTATGGGGTTCTCCAGAGTGTACTTTCTCAGTAAATCCCTTGCATACATATCTGCGGCTCAGTAAATGAGGAAAAGCACACCTAAGATAGGGGAAAAGAGCTGAGGAGACAAATCAATCATGTCACAGGCCAAGAGAAATTTTTATCTAGCTTCAGTTTGAAGGGCAGAGATATTTTACACCAAGATTTGTTTATTAATTGTCATGTGCATACATGTACATGTGTATATGTGTGTGTACAGAATATTAAAGACTTTTTTCCATTGTAGAAGGCTGTGATACTCCTGAAAAAAGAAACAACATAATATGCAATTGTCTCATGGAAACAGTATTGCCATAGGGATTGTGTACCTCTGTGCATGAATGACTTGCCTGAATTTCCACAACTGGCCACAAAGGCCACATGTAGTCAGCCATTAACTAAATAGAAAGGGCTCAACTACATAGGAAATAGAATGCAGAACTTCCTAAAGTGGAATATAAATTAATTGAGCAGACTAAGGGCATAAAATTGTATTGGTTGTGTTTCAAAATGGCAGAGAAATGTGCAAAGTTGCTTAATTTCTACTTTGTTTTCATTGTCATAAGGCAGAAGGAACACTCTTTTAGACTCATGGAATTTGGAAGGCCTTCTTTCAAAGATTTTTGACAGGTATCTTTGGGCAGACTTAAGACTACTTTAGTGACATTAATCCAAGGAGGTTTGGTTTGCTGCCTTCTCTCTGTTGTTTTTCCTTGACCCAGACTGCATGCCATTTTCTCCTTGGGTAAAACAAATGACTCCTGTGTCATGTCCCCTCCCATCCTTATCCGTACTTTTCTTGTGGCATTTCTTTCCTTACATTAACTGGATGGACACATGTGTCTCTCAAATGAAACTCTTTTCAGTTCGATCATACATTCACTACATAGTTACTGAGCACCTTCAGTATGCAGACTGTTCATCTATGCATACTACCCTGTTTATTGAGCACCTACTATGTATCCATACTCTTCTAAGCACAGGGTGATCAGAGGTGAACAAGGAACTGAGGTCCCTGTCTGGGGAGCTGCAGTCTATTGAGGGGAAAAAGTCAGTAAATAATTCCTGATAGTAATAAGAGCCACAAAGGAAATGAATCAAAGTGATGTGATAAGAAGTGGGGATGGAGAGTTCAGGGACAGTTTGAGGGTGGGACATTTTGACTGAGAAGGAGCCAACCATAGGAGGTAGGGGAAGCAACTGAGCTGAGAAAGTGCCTGAAATAGGGAGAAGGCCAGTAGAGCTGGCACATGTTGGGCCAGGTAGAAGCTGATAGGAAATAGGGTCAGGAAGGTGGGCAGGGGCCAGACTGGTGGGACCTTGTGGCCATGAGGAGCAGCTTGCACTTCATTCAGCTGGACAATGAGTACCTGTGCCAGATGCCTGTGCTGGGGCCTCCTTATTGTGTTCCCTTAGGAGATGACTGGAATGTGTGTCCATGTATTCTGAATAGTTTCAAGCTCTGTAAATTAGCAGGTGAGGGCATGTCAGGGAGTGGACCACTATTTTCAAGCTGGCAACATTCTCTTGGCTGGAGCTTTACGCTGAGACGTATGGTTTCCACCATCAGGAGACATACCATACAGAGGGCCCCTGCCCCAGCTTCTCCCCACTCTCCCCCTATGGCCCCTCATCCTGGGTCACACTCTCCAGATGCAAACCCTAACCTGTTTTTCTCCTATTGTTTTGCCTCAAAAGTGGGGACAGTATCTTTTCAGCTCCTATGCCAGGTGCACAGTGAGCATACACTGAATAAAAAGGTGCAGACTCAAAGGCCTGTACAAGGCCAGGTGAGTGGTACAGGTGGGCAAAGAGTCCCAGGCAGGACCTACAAAGTCTGGGAGGGGAGATCCTGGCAGTAGGAGTCAGCTGCTGGCCATTTGTACATAACAATTCCAGCACTGGCAAAAATACCTGATTTTTTGCAAAAAGCTAGAAATCCATATTATTACATCCTTTAATTTGTAAATATTTATAACTGATTCACATTTTAACACTGTGAGGGTCAAATATGTCTATTAGTTATATAATAATAGCAAACACTCACAAAGCAATTACAAAGTACCAGGTGCTCTTGCAAGCACTTCCATACATACTAACTTATGTAATTTTTAACAACCCTATTAGGCACCATTTTACTCCCATTTTCTTGATAAGAAAACAAGTGCAGAGAGATTATGTAACTTGTCTAAAGCCAGCTAGCAAGTAACTGAGGCACTGGGATCTGAAGCAAAGCTGTGTGCTCAAAAGCCAAATGCTGTCTGTAGGTCAAGCATGGACAGCTACTGCCTAGAGTGCCCGATGCCTGTTTTGCCCTGTAATGGAGCTCTGATACCTCTCTAGGCCCCTATCACCTTGCCTGGGAAGTTAGCTTGAAGACCAAACCTGGCTGACTGGGGCTGAGCCAGGAGAATCTCATGGAAAGAGGTCAGATTCACTCTGGACATTCAGGCCTCCGTAGGGGCTGAGGTGGAACAGTGCCCATGTAGCTGGCATCGGTGCTGTTACAGTAAGGCATGCAGTGGGGGAACGCTGCAGTTGTCATTAGCTCCATCATGCACCAGCAGTATGACCTTGAGCTGTATGGTGGTAGGAACACAGAACTAAGGGTCCAACCCTAGGTTCTGCTTTCTTTGTGCCCCTCGAATAACCTAAGTCACTTCTCTGAAAGTCCTCCTCAATAAGGGAGTAAAATAATCTTTACCTTGCAGGATTGTTTTACATGAAAGGGAAGAAGCTAAGGTGAGACAGAAAACATGCCTGAAGTGCAAAATGGAAGGAGGTCAACTCTGCATTTTCAGGACCCTGAGAATGAATGTCTCAAATTTTGCCCCCTAGGTGGCACTCTTGCCTCACCTTCATCTAGCTCTGAAGGAAGTAGTGGAGGGCTAAGCTCATAGGAAACACTTCATGATTGTTAGGTGTTATATATTGGTGAGAAGATCTTTGGGGAATCTGTTATCTGCAAGTGAGAATGAGGGTTTATGACAACTTTCTCAGGCTTGTGAAGTACTGCATGGAATACTTGAGATAGGCCACTTGACATGGTGCCCGGCACACAGATGAGAACACACAAAGGGCATTCCCAGGCCTTTAGGCGACTCCAAGCTTACTGCCTCACAGACAGGGGTTGACCTTGTCAGCCATGGTAAGTGTCAGGAAGCACCTGACAGAGTGGTTCCTGTAACAGTGCACTGCCAGCTCTGACAGTGCTATTTGGATGTGTCCTTCAGTCTGAAAAATAAGCATTTCTGCCCAATTTCTTGCAGTTGACACAGAATGCTGACTTGAATATAGCTAATTTTGAAAGGAGAGGATTATACAAGGACATGTTTCCTCCCTCATATCATTCTGGGGAGGGCCATGACCCTTCTGCTTACCTAACAGTTTGGGGCAACATGGGGTACTGGGAAGGGGGCAGTGGTGTGTCCGTGATCATTGCCACCAATTCCCATCTGCCAGGCCAGACTCCACCTGAACCAGCACACCCAGTGTGTTGTGCTGTGTCCCGGGAAGAGGTAGCCATGTACACCTCTCCCTACCCATTCAACCAGTATCTCCTGAGTATGGGCTTTGTGCCTGGCACTGTGCTAGAAACAGGGTCTGGGGACCAGAATGGAGCAGCCCTTATCTTAAGGCACTCACAGAGGAGGAAACATTTAAGTAAAATCAAGGCAGTAGGAAAGAGACTCTCTGCTCTGAGGAGAGAGAGACAGATACATCCCATGGGCTTCCCTGCCAGATTATCAGCTCCTCAAAGCAAATATCCAGTTTATACATCTTTGCATGAGTACCCAGAGCTGAGGGCATAATAGATGCCCAATAAAATCGGTTGATTAAAAATGCAAGTAGACAACAATGCAAAGGGATTCCAAATTCAGAAATCCCAACACACAAAGTAACTGAAATAAAAAGGAAAATTCACTGTTCATAACATTTGCCACATGGTCCTTATAGATCACCATCAATCTCACATAGTGTTAAACAAAGGGAATGGTGCCTCTAATGGCCTTCAGAAGACTGGAAACTGGCAAACGAAGTTGCCCTTCCAAACACAGGGTGTCAAAGTTATTGTGGGATTTAACAAAAATATACAGGGGACTTGCCTGACGGTCCAGTGGTTAAGACTCCTTGCTTCCACTGCAGGGGGCATGGGTTTGGAGCACTAAGATTTTGCATGCCCTGTGACGCGGCCCCCCCCAAAAGAAATGTATACAAATTCTCTTGCTGTGAAGTAAGGTATCTGCCCTTCTTGGGGGACCATGCCTGCTCCAGGACTTTTTGTTTAGAGCGGCCAGAAAATTGGTAACAGCCAAGTCATTCTGGAGGTAATTATGGCCCCAAAGTGCAGGGCAGGGAAACCAGCAGGCTGGGGCTGGCCTTCTGGCTAGGCTGGGTCAGGGCTGCTCAATTCCCAGGACTCAGCACAGGCCACTCAAATCATGAGCTTTAGGCAAATTTCCCGAACTGGAGCCTGTTTAGGTTTTTAGGAAAGAGACCAGGTTCCTGGGCACCCTTGATCTAGACAAGGTTGTAAAACGAGTCTGCTAGTTTCACACTGTGATGGGAAAGGGAGAGTGTGTTACTTAAAATATAAATAAAAAAAATAAAAGCCCTGATGAATGCTGAAGAATTGAGCAATTAGGAACACATGAAGGGATGCATCAGAAATGACAGTAATAATCCTTGAATTTATAAAACATATAAATTTGCATTTCACACATATTATCCCATTAATCCTCATTTTTAACAATTTAAAATTGATTTTGTGTGTTTCTGAGTTTTTAGTGAAGCTTCATAACCATGCTGGGCTACTTTCACAGGACTGTAGAGGTCTATGCAGAGACATTGTAAAGATTTATCCTAAATCATGCAGCAAAAAAATGACATAGAGGAAAAAAATGAACCACTACTCCTCATCCCTTCAACCAGATATGAGGAATCCATCTTGCCCTCTCTGGGCTCCCACAAATGTGGCTTGAACTTGCCTTTTCCTAAACCCTCCCACTCTGACACTAGCTTTGTGATGATTCTCACATCCTCTGGGATCCCTGCAAGATCTGGGGCCTTGTCATTCATTTTTGAACCTCTGGTGCCCAGTTGAATTCTCAATAAATACACAATATAATTAATAAATAAGTGAATATTAACATGAGTAATGCTTTGCAATATTTCTTGTGTTAGGCAGTAGTTTCTCCAAGTGCAGAAGCCACATATTCCCAGCTTGACTGTATTTTCCTTAAGGCAGCAACCATGTGTCATTATTTTTTTCCTTTTTGTCTCATTCTGCATTTGATAAAGTGACCAATAAGTGCCAGAAGCTAAATAAATGTCTGTTTATTAAGTTAACTCAAATTTTCTTCATGATTCAAACAACCACCATGAGAGGGCAGCAGAAAGAAACACATTTAGGGGCCTCCGTCTTCCTTGCGGATCAAAGGTGGTCTTGGTTTAAATATTCCCCAAAGTAGAGCTTGAGACAAGGATTTGAATACAAGTAGTTTATTTTGATGAAATAAGTCAAGGAAGGGAAGGCAGCAGTAAGAGGTGTGTTATCAAGTCAGGGACCACCAGGGGCAACTGAGCTGAATCCCACTGGGGAACACTGGGGGACAGTGTTGAACACAGAGTTATCCCACCCCAGGGGTGAGGGAGCTAAGATATTCATCCAACAACCCCTGTTAGTCATTTTTGGGCCGCTCCTAATTGATTGCCTAACCCTTTGAACCTGGTATGGTTCTGGCAGCCAGCCAAAGTCTTCAGGCAGAAGAACGCAGGTCTTAGCTGTTGGGATTCTGAGCAGAGTACACAGAAATGGTGAGCACTGCGGAGTGGTGGGTGAGCACTGATGACATCTGCTGTAATTGCTCTTTAAATATGGAGTCAAGAGATATATGGGGTCCAGATCTTGACTGGGAACCCTGGATTCCAACTCTGGGTTCAGAGTTCTCAGGATTTTTTGCCTCTTTCTTGGCTGCCCCAAGTAAGTGGAGGACTCACCATCATTCTTTGGATCCAGAGCTTCATGACAGGAATGAAAAAACCCGCCAGGGCTCTGTGATGGAACGGGGAACACTGACTCAGGATGCCCTGGCTTGCATCTCAGCTCTGCTTTTAATCAGCTGTGTGGCACCCTCTTTGGGTCTCTATTGAAGACAATTTGCATGGTTCATAAGAACCCTCCCTTCTTGCTCTAGTAGGCTCAGCAGACTGTATAGCTCCTCTCTTTGAATGGTAGTATTTTTTGGGGGGTTGATATTTTTTGCCATTACATAAGTAATATATAATGCATGTTTATTGTAGCACGATTAGAAAAATGTAGGTAAGTAAATAACCCATAATCTTATGGCACAGAGAATACTACCATAAACTTTTTTGGTGCACACCCTTCATAAACACACACACACACACACACACACACACACACACACACACACACACACACACATTCAGCATTAGTGAGTATGCTAAAATTGTCCAAAATCTATTCTAAGCTCTTGAAACACCAAGGTGAAAAATCATACAAGTTTGCTGGCATTCCATTGAAGGTCACAGAAAACAAACACATTATAACTAAGAATTTCAAATAATAACTGTGCAAAAACAGGTGATATGATGAGAGAGATACAAATTCCAGTTAAATAAGTGGTGATATTCTGCTGTTCTCCTATAAAAAGAGAGTAGGTTTTAGGATAAGCTGAAAATAAGACAACTCTAGCAAGATTTAAATGGTCTTTGGCACTCAGGGTCTATTACAGTAGTATTTTAAAAGTTTTCTTATCCCTATTTTCTCAAACTTTAAAATAGATATTGTGTGTTCTTTGCCAAAATACTGCTGAATATAAAGAGAAACCAACATAAGGGGACATTTAATGATTTAAGGCTAGAAACTATCCTAGATTAAAACAGCAGGAGTGTGTGAAATATGATCTGCATACTTTAAATGAGTGACCTTGATCTGTTGTTTCCAAAGCACCCCCTTCTTCCCCAGCATCAAACTCTTAGTTATTTTTTTTTGTACAATTACTTGGCTGCTCTCTCTGCCATGGAACACTCTTCCTCATTATTTCAGGTCTTTTCTCAAATATTATCTTATCAGAGAGGCCTTTCCTGACAAGTATATATAAAAGGGCCCCCCCACCACCCGCCGCTTCACTGTTCTTCATAGGCCTTATTTGTGTTTGCCTCTCTCCCCAAACTGCAAAATCCATGATTTTTCAGGAAACTAGAACATTCCCTGGCACGTGGTAAATTTTCAATAATGATTGTTTTTGTTTGATGAAGAGTAGGTGTATCAAGTCAAGGAAAGGAGGTCACTTTAGGTTGAAGGAGGTTAAGAAAGGCCTCTGTGTAATGTCAACATTTGAGCTAAAACCAGAATGACGGGAAAGAGACACCCAAAGAAAAATCTAGGTCAGGGATTGGCAAACTTTTTTTGTACAGTGCAATACAGTAAATGTTTTAGCCTTTGTAGGCTACATGTGATCTCTGTCACATCTTCTTCTAAAAAAGAACAACAACAAAAACCCCTCTAAAATTATAAAAACGTTTTTAGCTCATGGCTGTACAAAAACAGGCTATGGGTCATAGTTTATTGACCCTTCTCTACAGGGAAAGCGTTCCAAGTGAGGGAGCAGCTAGTGCAAATGCCCTAAAGTGGTATGTGCTTAGAGAATTTAACAGACAGAAGGACGGCCAGTGTGGCTGGAACATAGTGACCAGGACCCAAAGAGAGAGGAGGAGGAGAGAAATCCAAAGATCTAGGAGGGCCCAGACAACTGGGGCCTGTAGGTCATAGTAGGACATTTCTATTTGATTCTAAATGCAATTGGGAAACCATTGGAGGTTTTTAAGCAAGGGGGTGAGATGATACAATTTATCCTTTACAAAAATTCTCTAGCTGCTTATGGAGAAAAGCATTTGATGGGGAGAGTAAGGGAAGTGAGGCCAGGCAGGGGTGAAGCAGGAAGTAGATGAGAGATGAGGTGAAGAAGAGAAAATAACAGACTTGGGACACAGCACTATAGGAGTTGTTTTTCAACCTGCTTCTTTTCATTTAACACCTAATCTGTGGCATTTAATATCTTTTAACCACGTCCTTTCATATAATAGAAATAGAAATCTTCAGAATATCACATTGTACTATAATTTATTTCAGCCATCTCTAAAAGGCAGGCATTGAAATTGTTTACAATTATTTGATATTAAGAATAATACTCCAGCAGTGCTTGATTTGCTCAATCTATTAGCCTAACCAAGATAATCTCTCTGATGGAAACTAAAATTTTGACGGTGAGCACTCTTATAGTGTATTCAACGTTATACACTATACATACATAATGCATATATAAACTACACATAATGTGTATATAAACTATATACAAAACTTATATAATGTTATACACTAATGTTACCTCAAAAAAGAAAAGAAAAAAACCTAGAAGAAAAAGGAATCCTTTGAATTGGTCTCTAGTACTCTCTGAGGGCTCCCCTATTTCCTCCATTTCAGGAAGAGCCAGAAAAGCAAGTAAATAATATCTCCTGTCTAGTGACCTCTCCCAGGGTCTGGAGTCCTCCAGGGTTCTCATTAGCATCCCTTCCCTGCCAGCACCCCCATCCCTCCTCACCCACAAACATTTGTGCCCTTTGTTACCCACCGTTTTTCCTTTAAGCAATTCCTTTGGATCTTGTCTCCTACTAAATTCTTTTTTTCCCCCGATCAACCTCATTTTGCTGCCTGAGGGATCATTTTCTCCCCGGTCTGGCGTAACAGCAAACTAGAGAACTTGCGGGTTAGGTAGACTCGAGAGCGCACAACGTGGTCCTTCCTGGCTATTGGCTCCTCCCTCCACCCCCTCAAATGGTTCCCCCCAGTGACTGGCTGTCCTCTGTGATTGGCTTTCCTCTGGGATATGGCCCTCCCCACCCCATGTTGCCCTTTCCCACTTTATGATCCTTCCCAGTGACTGGCCCTCTTCTGTGATTAGTCCGCCCCAGTGACTGACCCTCCCTCACTAAACTTCTCAGTTAGAATCTGTGAGGACCTCAGGGACAGAGTTCTCATCCCGCTTCAGGCAGGAAATTATGATAGTTCCACAAATGACACAGCTGAGAGCAGGCAGCAGGAAAGGAAACCCAGGCTTGGGTTCCCTTTCCCTTCATGGAGCCACAGAGGGCTCTACCTCCCTGTAAAACTTGAACAGTTTTAGTTGGAATTCCAGAAGCAGAGCCCTCCTCCAGAGGCAGCAACCAAGAAGAGAAGGAAATCTAGGATTCTCTGGGTGGGCTGATGTTGAATCTCCCACACACGCACCTCTATTTTTTTCCTTGTTCCCCTTCTCTTCATTCTAATTAAGTTTTGCATTCACTGCCCTTAATATAGAAGACTGGTTTGGGCTGAGCTGGGAGGTTGAGGGGAGCTGAGGAGTAGCAAGAGACATGGACATTTGAAAAGTCTCTGAGATGGGAATGTGAGCCCCTGGTGATCCAAGAAAAGGTATGGAAATCCCAGAAACGCTGGGGAATCTGAACTCAGGACCTATGCTAATTTCCATGGAATCACATGTCTCTGTTATGGGATCTCCCCAAAGCCCGGAAGATGGGATCTTCCCAAAGCCCAGAGTATTAGGGCAGACAAGGTAGTTCCTCAGAGCCCAGGCTGGGCAGAAACTGTAGTTCCTAACAGCCCAGAGTGTGCCCACAATATAGTTTCCCACAGCTCAGGACTGGAAGACACAGTTGTCCCTCCAGCTTAGGACGGTGCAGATATCTTAGTCCTACATAACACAGGATGGTGCCAACATAGTCATCCCTCATACCCAGGACTGAGCAGACACCATAGTCCCTCACAGCCCAGGACGGTGCACACATTTTATTCCCTACAACCCAGGTCTGTGCAGACACCAACTACCTTAGAGCTCAGCATGGGGCAGATAGTAGTCCCTCACAGCTCACAAGTGAGCAGGCACTGAAGTATCTCACAGCTCAATACTGCAAAGATGAGAAAGTGGCTTAAGTAGACCTTGTTAACAGAATCTTGGGCATTCAGAGTGTGTGTACAATGACCGAAGCGCAATAAGAACAAGACAGCACTGTAGATGTCAGTGTGGACAGAGGCTGCCCAAGGATAAACCCCCCTCTCCTCAAAACTGTTTCAAAGCAAGATGTCTTACATATTTAGATGCTACTCTGGGGAGAATAAAATTTCTGGATTAAATTTATCTGGATTAACTATGATGCAAAGGTTATGTTACAGAAAAATATATTAACACCTTTGCGCACACATGGATTTTAAAGAATTAAAATAACCAGCCTTCACATTTTCCTAGGTTCCATAATCCTTTTGCCTCCATGTTAGGAGACCATTATGGGAGCACATGGAGAAGGACACCCTAAATGTGCCTTTGTGCTACCTATCTTCTCACAGGACGGTTCCCATTGCCAAAAAATTTGGGCTGTTTAGCTCTCAGTACTCAAAGGAAGATCTTTCACAGAAATCAACCTTGATGTCCCCATCTCAGCCTCCTTAAGAGGTTTTCTTAGAGGACCCTCAGGCAGTGTGGGTTACATGTTAGATGGAAGCTTTATTTTCCCCCAAAGATATTTCTTCAACAGCCTATTTCTACCAGGAAACCCAGCCCTTATCACTGCCTTTGACAAAACGGCCCTTCATGCTGAATGTTGCTCTCATTGCTCCTGTTTTCTCTGTGTTTAGAAAGAGACAGTGGATTCATGTTTTATTAAACAGTGGTAGGCCTGGGAAAATCAATTAGCAAGCAAAGTGATTAACAGTAATCATGATCACTACCATTTGCCAAGCTCTTATTATGTGCCAGACACCGCACCAGCACCTCACGTGCATTGTCTCACTTTATTTTAACACTAGGAGGCAGGCATTATTATCTTTTTCACTTTACAAATGAATAAGAGGCAGAGAGAGGTTAACTGACTTTCCCAGTCACAGAACTGCTAAGTGTCAGATCAGGATTTCAAAACAGGTGTTTGTGATTCTGTAGATCTTGCACTAAGCAACTGGGGCTGCAGCCAGGTCTCACACTGCACACTGTGAGACTTCAGGGAGTTACCAGGGACCAGGATACCCCAAATGCAGCCAGGTTGAGGCAGGTTGTGAGCAGCCTGGAAGGGACCCTATGAATGATTTGTGTACCTTTCTTTCCACAAGTGCGTAATCTGGTTTCCTTTCTTGTTTTCAGCTTTTGTTTTTTAATTTGAAATAACACCATCCAGTTGGCAAAGCCTGTGAGGAAAACCATTTTATTACTTTTTCTAGATATAATATGAAAAATTGCTGACCCATAGCTCTAGATCAGAGCCAATTATGTAAGGTCTTTTAAGAAGGGGACAGATGGCATGTGGAGTTGCAGACGTGGGGGTCTCAGACGAGCTTTTGTGGAGGAGTTAAGGCACACATTCCTTTTCTCTCCCTAATATAATCATCACATTAGAGTAAGAATGAACCCTTTTCATGAACTGCATTTGAACTTTGTGATGATATTTACAAGGAATGCCTCTAAGCCCCGATGGAAGCCACACTACCTCCATGATGTATTCACTGAGCCAACTTGCCAAAGGGTCAGATATTCTGCATTTTAGGATTTCAGTGTATGACGCCTTGACTGTTCTTTGTTGTCTAAATTTGCCTTTCCAGACTGTTTTCTGGAGAAGCAGGAGCTGGTTCTCACTTTCTTTTGCTCACTCACTCAGCGTCTGGCAGTGACGGGCATTTCAGCTCTGAGTAGCCACTTGTTTGATAATGCCTGTTTGAGCCCCAAATCTTACTCTTTAATAGGAACAATAATGGATGTACACCTTTTAGGGGTGTTGGGAGGATTAAAGATAACGTAGGCAAAGTACCCATTACCTTGCATGATATGTAGTAGGCAATTAATTAATGGTGACTACTATAATGTGTTTCAGAAAGAAATGCTTGCAAATGGCACTCAAATTGTTTTCCTTCAAGGAGTGGGATTATGTCTCCTGGAATTCTGTGGAAATGGGTCATCTGTGTTGTCATTTAACTTTCTTATCGATCTTAATCCACCTGCTGATGAGACCTTCTGGTGATGCTGCCCTGGAAGGTGTAATTAAAAATAAACAAAACAAAACAAAACAAATATATGAGAGAGTTGAGGAGTGAGGGCTGGGAGCAGCATGGTAACAGGTTGGATATGGAAAAGAGGCAGTGATAAAATAGTCTCCACACCTGAGAATGGAGAAATTACTCAAGACCTAAGGATTTTTAAAGAAATGGTAAAGGCAACATGGGAGAACTGCTTGGGAAGTACCACAGATCCAGGTAACTTGGATCTGTCAGGGGCCTTCTAGATGTCTGGCGGTCAAATCCTCTCATTGTATATGTAAGCAAGAGGGGATCAGAAAGGTGGAAGGACTTGTCCAAGATCCCAGAGGAGGTAAACAGCTGTTCTTTTGTGTTGTGTTGTGTTGTTCTGCTTCCAGGATACATGTATATTCTTCTGGGAAATCACCTCCACCCCCACATTTAATTTATGTGCCCCAGTTAGACTCCAGGGCCCTCTGGTTCCAAGGGATTGCATGTGACTCAAGCCTGGGCAGTTGGACCCTCAAATGCCCTAGAGATGGTGATTAATTCATGGCACATCCTGTGACCCAACCTAGTCCAATGAGAATGGCACCCAGGATGAGTGTAGGAGCTATTGGGAATAACAATTTCTTTCCCACTGGATTCGATGTTGGGAGAATGTGAGGGTGTAACATTTGGGAGTCCTTTAACCACCAGGTGGAATCTGAGAATAAAACATCAGGGAGGAAAGCAGAGACAAAAGATTGGGTTCCAGTACATTATTTTTTTCTTTTTATGAGCCCCTGGATCAAAGCACACTTGAAGATAACAAACGTTGCATTTTCCAGTTATGTGAGGCAATTAATTCCCTCTATTCTTGGCCAGTTTGTGGTGAGTTTTCTTTCACTTTCAACACTCATAGTTCTGAGACACTGGGTCTCAGTGGGGAATACAGTAGATTGGTTTACTCAACATCATTTCCAGTCTCTTTCTAGTGGGTTTTCCTTTACTGAAGGAATGGCGGAGGGGAAGCTAAAAGCTCCAAATCAAAGAGTTCTTACAGCTAGGACTCTGTATGTGATTAAGGTTTTACCAATCAGATGCATTCCTGTAAGACTTGATTTACAGCCAAGATAAATGGCGAAAGAGAGGAGACATCATTTTATCAATACTTGTGCAGAGATAGCAGTTGTAGGGGTGTTTCTTAGTCTCTATATTCTGCCAAAGTGGTAGAACCTGGAGTTAGTGCTTAGGACAGAGACATGTTGATTTACCCCTGCGTGACTGTGACAAAAGTAGCAAGGAGGGCTTCCCTGGTGGTGCAGTGGTGAGAGTCTGCCTGCCAATGCAGGGGACATGGGTTTGTGCCCCGGTCCGGAAAGTTCCCACATGCCACGGAGCGGCTGGGCCCATGAGCCATGGCAGCTGAGCCTGAGAGTCCGGAGCCTGCGCTCCGCAATGAGAGAGGCCACAACAGTGAGAGGCCCGCGTACCGAAAAAAAAAAAAAGTAGCAAGGAGTTCATTTTGGTGGCCACTTCTACAGTGATGGTCTTGTTCTCAGTCTTGTAAAGCCTGTAGAACCCTAGGCCTTCCAGGGATTTTGTAAGTATGTTATTTCTAGTTTTAAACCCCCCTCTGCTTGAAATAGCTAGAATGGTTTCTGTTTCCTGCAATAAACCTTGAACCAATAAACCAGAAATCCTGCCTCTGGACAGGGCACTTGCTTTCCATGATTAGGCATCAATGTCCCAGGCTCTCCCTGACCTGGGGCATCTTATTGTTCTTGGGTGGCAGGAGACTGATGACTGCCATATGGACTCCCAGAAGTATGCATTGATTGTTGGTTGTGCTTGACTCCAAGCTGATGCAGATTTGGGGCAGAGAAAGAAGAAACTTGTGGGGAGTGGTGCAAGGGGGTAAATGGGCTGAATTAGAAAAGAGAAAATGCAGTGATGAACATTGCACACTCTCCCAGATAGGGCTTCCTTAGGCTTTGGGAAGATGAGCAGTTGAGCCCTTCTGTGCATACTCCACAGAGAGCTTAACGGCAGATTATGCAGGGGTCATTGATTGTGATGCAGCCCGGTAACTGTGCAGAGGAGTGAGATGGGGTCTAGATTTTTTCTCAAAAGTTGTGTGACATTGGGATCACTGGTTATAAAACCAATGACCTTATGATTTTACACTAAGCAGGTGAGGCTACCTATTCCCATATCATCCAGCTATGAGCACATCTCAAGGTACTCTCCAGGTTTCTGGATCTTAAGTCTTCTCAGATATATGGATTGTTCCCTGAGATTAAGAACAGGGCACTGAGTTCTCACAGTGTAGTTGTGCCCCAGTATTTATATTTGAGTTCAACCTCCAAATAAGATCTCAATATAAAGATTCTGCAGATTTGCTGATGACATGTCTGACTCGTTGTGGTCCTTGCAACAGCAATATCAGCATCACCACAGAACTTGTTAAAATTTCAAGTTATCAAGCCCCATACTAGACCCATAAAATGTGAGCTTTCTGGTAGGGTTACCGTGGTAATTAAACTGGAAAAAAGTGTGTAACACATCTAGTTAAGTGCCTGCAGCCACGGAGCTGACTCTCCCTGCATTTGTGTGTCTGTCTAGGTCTTTGCCCAAACTGGTGCCGCTGTCTGCATTGACTCCTTCTCCCTCAACCTGCTGAACCTATACTCTTTCACATCTTAACTCAAACAACCCTTAGCTTATTTGTCTCTTCAATCTTCCCTTATAGTCTTCCCTCCTTGTACTGACCCCTCCCTCCATTGAGCTTTCATCTTGTCAAAGCAGATGTGTCCCACAGCACTCTGTTTATACGTCTAGAATAACTGTTGTGGCCGATCTAGAATCTATTCACCCGTATCCTGTTCGTGACATTCTCATTGTATTTTGGGAAATCTTGCCTCCCCCAGTCTCAGTCCATGTAGTTTGGATGGAATTGATCCTACAACCCACCAACAGCATATTGCTTAGATCTGGCCAATCTTATTCCACTGAATGACCGTAGCAGTTGATTAACAGGTGGGGATGTGACACAAATAGTTCAAAGGATGGTTGGTCTACAGATTTTGGGTTGAAATACTGGGAAATATAAGTTTATTTTTGGATGGGCCGTGGGGGCTAAGTTGGTATAATAGGAGAAATCATGTCGAACACAAAACCACCTTCTGGGGAAGCAGAGGGGAGCCATGGAGACAGATTTCTGTCCCTTTTTGATGCCCGGATCTGTCAGTGCCTGCAGTCAGACCTTGCAAAGTGACAGCTCTATGCATGAACCAAGGCATTTTTGTTTTTGTTTCCCCACATCAGTGTGAATTTGGTTTCTACCACTCATAAAAGAAAGAGTCCTTGGCTTTTGTGACCCCCTTAAAGGACCTTGTTTAGAGGCTCCTGCAAGGTGCTTGGTCTGTGGTGGGTTCCCAAGAAGTGTTGACTGATGGGATGAATATTGACAAAGAGCAAGAGAAGGCTGAATCTCTGTCCTTGAGGTACCTGCCCTTCAGCCCTTTCTTCTCCATTTTAGCATACATCCATCAGGCACCTCCCAAGTGCCAAACATCTCTCCAGTGTGCAGTTTGCCTTGTGAGGCCTTTCCTGACCTGACCACCCAGCCCTCAGAGGGTAGGACGAGCAAAGGCCAGTCCATGACTCCCTTACCTGAAAACATTTCAGCTTCGATGGCCATGCTGAACTATCCCTCACAGAGGGGAACAAATGCTTTTGTCAAAATGTCCCTTTGAAACTTGCTTCGTATGCCTCCCTCCCACATGAATTAATTCCCTCTTGTAAATGAGAGTAACCATCCTGTCATACAAAGGACATTTGACAATCGTGTCACAGTGACTGGTGGCCAACCTGCTGGGGCCGCAGTCCCCAACCTTTTTGGCACCAGGGCCCGGTTTCATGGAAAACAGTTTTTCCACAGATGGGGTGCGGGGAAGGCGGGGACGGTTCAGGTGGTAATGAGAGCGATGGGGAGCAGCAGATGAAGCTTCACTCACTCTCCTGTCACTCACCTCCTGCTGTGCGGTCAGGTTCCTAACAGGCCATGGACTGGTACTGGTCCGTGGCCTGGAGGTTGGGGACCCCTGTGCTGGTGGATGCTCAGTGGGGTAACTCTCCACAGGAACTAGCTTCTTCTCTCTATTAACTCCCTATTCTTCTAATCAGAAAACTTTGGCTCAAGCTTTTGGCCAGCTTCAGGATTGCAGCTTGGAGATAGGAAGTCTACCCTGGAATAAACTCTTGGTGGCCTCCTATGGGGAGAGCATGAACTGGGCCTGTTTCTGCCTGAGGAAGACTGCAGACCACAGGCTGGGTCAGAGCTTTTTTTCCTGATGCTTTCCAAGGGAAGTTAGAAGTCCTCTTGGGAGTCACTTGTCCAAAGGGTCCCACAGTAAGTCCCTGGCAAAGCTTAGATCTGAATTCCAGGCCCTGGACCACTGAGCAGTGACCTCCCACTCACCTTCATGTGGGGGAGGAATGGAATGAGAAAGAAGATAAGGTGAGGCTAAGAGAAGGGGAAGAGGGGAAGGGGAAAGGGTATCAGTGATGTTCCAGACCATAGGTTAAATTGTTGAGACCCAATGCCGTGAGTCTCTCTTTAGAAACAGCTCTCAAATACACTGGGGCAAATAGTACCTGGATATTCAGAACAGGAGTTTCCCTCCTCTATCTCACTCCCCCACGGACATGGTTACACCCACAGTATCAAGGACAGGATCTTGAATCAGAAAAAGGACAATTTTTGTTCAACTACTCCTTTTACATGTGAGGCCCCAGGGATTAAAAAATGTGCTGAAGAAAACAAATGTGAGAGCTGAACTGGACTAGAATCTGTTTCTGGACTTCTGGCCCTAGGCCTCCTGTCTGAAGGAGTTTTTACCCCACCCAGATTTCTAAGGTGCTCATTAATTACACAAATCCTTGATGCCGGTGTACTGGTGTTGAACAATACGTTATCCTGTAGCGCCACCTGGTGGATCTTTGGATGACCTTCTTTTAAAAGCTATAGGAAGGGCTACAGTGGCAGGATCGTGACAGAACCCCATTTCCTCCAAGGCTGTGAGGTACTTGGCTCCAGCTACTCCTCCCTCTCTCACACCTGTGATGACCATCCCTTCCCCTCTTCTTCAAACTGGATTATCCCACAGTTTTTTTTCTCAAGCTCTCTGTGCTTTTCTGTTCAGCACTGAACAGAGTGTGTTACCGAACGCATTTGTATGCCAGAAGCACAGTGAGGCCAAACAAACCAAAACAGTCAGAGCTGGAGCGGAGAAACGTTTATTGCAGGGCCGAGCAAGGAGAGGTGAGTGACTCATGCTCAAAAAACCTGAACTCCCCAAAGGTTTCAACAAAGCATTTTTTAAAACATCTTTATTGGAGTATAGTTGCTTTACAATGGTGTGTTAACTTCTGCTATAAAACAAAGTGAATCAGCTATATGTATTTTTTCCAGGTTGTCCATTTTATTGGCATATCGTTGCTTCTAGTATTCTCTCATGATCCTTTGTATTTCTGCAGTGTCAGTTGTTACTTCTCCCTTTTCATTTCTAATTCTGTTGATTTGAGTCTTCTCCCATTTTTTTCAATGAGTCTAGCTAATGGTTTTTCAGTTTTTTTAATCTTCTCAAATAACCAGCTTTTAGTTTTATTGATCTTTGCTATCATTTCCTTCATTTCTTTTTCATTTATTTCTGATCTGATCTTTATGATTTCTTTCCTTCTGCTAACTTTGCGGTTTTCTTTTTCTTCTTTCTCTAGTTGCTTTAGGTATAAGCTTAGGTTTTTTTATATTTTTCTTTGTTTCTTGAGGTAGGATTGTATTTCTATAAACTTCCCTCTTAGAACTGCTTTTGCTGCATCCCACAGTTTTTGGGTCATAGTGTTTTCATTGTCATTTGTTTCTACTTAATTTTTAATTTCCTCTTTGATTTCTTCAGTGATTTCTTGGTTATTTAGTAGTGTGTTATTTAGCTTCCATGGATTTGTTTTTTTACAGTTTTTTCCCCCTGTAATTGATATCTAGTTTCACAGCGTAGTCCTTGGAAAAGATACTTGATGTGATTTCAATTTTCTTAAATTTACCAAGGCTTGATTTGTGACCCAAGATATGATCTCTCCTGGAGACTCTCTCCATGAGCACTTGAGAAGAAAGTATATACTGTTGTTTTTGAATAGAATGTCTATAAATGTCAATTAAGTCTATCTTGTTTAATGTGTCGTTTAAAGCTTGTGTTTCCTTATTTATTTTCATTTTGGATGATCTGTCCATTAGTGAAAGTGGGGTGTTAAAGTCCCCTACTATTATTGTGTTACTGTTGACTTCCCCCTTTATGACTGCTAGCATTTGCCTTATATATTAGTTGTTCCTATATTGGGTGCATAAATATTTACAATTGTTCTATGTTCTTTTTGGATTGATGCCTTGATCATTATGTAGTGTCCTTCTTTATCTCTTGTAATTGTCTTTATTTTAAAGTGTATTTTGTCTGATATGAGCATTGCTACTCCAGCTTTCTTTTGATTTCAATTTGCATGGAGTATCTTTTTCCATCCCCTCACTTTCAGTCTGTATGTGTCCCTAGGTCTGAAGTGCTTCTCTGTAGACAGCATATATATGGGTCCTGTTTTTGTATCCATTCAGCCAGTCTATGTCTTTTGGCTGGAGCATTTAATCCATTTACATTTAAGGTAGTTATCCATATGTATGTTCCTATTACCATTTTCTTAATTGTTTTGGGTTTGTTGTTGTAGGTCTTTTCCTTCTCTTGTGTTTCCTGCCTAGAGAAGGTCCTTTAGCATTTGTTGTAAAGCTGGTTTGGTGGTGCTGAATTCTCTTAGTTTTTGCTTGTCTGTAAAGGTTTCAATGCCACCTTCAAATCTGAATGAGATCCTTGCTAGGTAGAGTAATCTTGGTTGTAGGTTTTTCCTTTTCATCACTTTAAATATGTCCTGCCCGCCCCTTCTGGCTTGCAGAGTTTCTGCTGATAGATCAGCTGTTAATCTTATGGGGATTCCCTTGTATATTATTTGTTGCTTTTCCCTTGCTCCTTTTTTTTTCCTTTTGTGGTACGCGGGCCTCTCACTGTTGTGGCCTCTCCCATTGCGGAGCACAGGCTCTGGACGTGCAGGCTCAGCAGCCATGGCTCACGGGCCCAGCCGCTCCACGGCATGTGGGATCTTCCCGGACCAGGGCACGAACCCATGTCCCCTGCATCGGCAGGTGGACTCTCAACCACTGCGCCACCAGGGAAGCCCTAGAGAATTTTTAATTGTGTTTATTGTGTTGTTCAGCACTGCTTTTTTGCTCTTTAGTTCTAGGTCCTTGTTAAAGGTTTCTTGTATTTTCTCCAGTCTATTTCCAAGATTTTGGATTATCTTTACTATCATTACTTGGAATCCTTTTCCAGTAGACTTATTTCCTCTTCATTTGTTTGGTCTGGTGGGTTTTTACCTTGCTCCTTCATCTGCTGTGTATTTCTCTGTGTCTTATTTTGCCTAAGTTACTGTGTTTGTGGTCTCCTTTCTGCAGGCTGCAAGTTCGTAGCTTGTCTTGTTTATGTTGTCTATCCCAAGTGGGTAAGGTTGGTTCAATGGGTTGTGTAGGCTTCCTGATGGAGGGGACTCATGTCTGTGTTCTTGTCTTTCTGGTGGGAGGATCATGTCTGGTGGTGTGTTTTGGGGTGTCTGTGACCTTATTATGATTTTAGGCAGCCTCTATGCTTATGGGTGGAGTTGTGTTCCTGTCTTGCTAGTTGTTTTGTATTGGGTGGCCATCACTGGAGCTTCCTTGTTGTTGAGTGGAGCTGGGTCTTAGCATTGAAACGGAGGTCTCTGGGAGAGCTCTTGCTGATTGATATTACATGGGGCTGGGAGGTCTCCGGTTGTTCAATATCTTGAACTCGGCTCTCCCACCTCAGAGGCTCAGGCCTGACGCCTCGCTTGAGCACCAAAACCCTCTCAGCCACATGGTTTTACTTCTTGTCTCTGGATTCTGTGTGGACCACCATCTCATCCTCATCACAGACAGATGCTTTCACATAGGTAGATGAGGAAGGGATGCATCACACACTGGTGGAGAGGCCAGGGGCTGGCCAGCCCAATGGGCTCCAGCAATAGGTGAATCCATGACAGTGAAACACACTGCAAGTTCTACAATGTTTGTTTTTAAAAGCAATCCCTGACTGTGCTATCCCAGCCTGCTAATGGAGAATGAGGCTGTTTTGCTGCAATATGGTCATCGGGGGACAAATAAGCCATTTCTGCTCGCTGACAGTAAGAGAACCGTTCCTGCAAAGGATGTGCTAATGTTGGTATGCAGCTGCCTTGGGTATAAATGCAGTTGAAACTGACAACAGCTTTGCAAAGGGCACATTGCATAAACTGTTAGGTCTCCCAGAGCTGGCAGCTATCTCCTGGTATAGAATTCTCAGAGGCAACTCTCCAGAGATGCCCTAGGTTCAAATTCCAGTTCTACTACTAACTAGCTGTGAGCTTAGGGCTCACTTTCAGCTCAAAGTGCTCACAAACAAATTGTGGGAATGACACTTTTTTGTCTGAAATGATGGACAGGTTAATAGACCCTGAATTTTATAAACCACTTCACTTTTTCTCTTACTCAGTGTCAACAACTGGGCTAATCATTGTATAAATGCATTGTAGACACAAGGCAAATCTTACTTTATAGAGAACAGTCCAGACATCTATGAGGCCAGATTCTTCTTTCTACCTTGTATAAGTTCTTTTGAGCCAACTTGCTGGGGCCCTATTCCAATATCTCCTGCAAAAGATTTATAGCATGCTACCTGGTTAACATCCATCCTTTCTACTGGTAACACTTCTTGATTGCTCTTTGGTGAATGGACTCTCACTTGCTCTAGCTCCCTGTGATTGGGCAGGCTCTGACCTAGCTCTAGGAAGATACCTGAAGCCTGTGCTTGGCCATAAGTGACCTCCATCTCCCAGCCACCATGACTGATTTATCTTTGAACACATGATAGCATCAGACTCAACAACTTGGAGGCAACCACTGGGAAAACTTCCCTCTCTTTTCTCTGAATTTGCTTACCTGCTACAATGGAAGACTTGGACGGGTGGATGCTACCATATCACTCGAGCTAACCTGAGAAAGGGGACACAAAAAGGAAACAGAGGTAAGGAAGAGAGGCAACATTTAAGGTCCTGGAGTTAGGCTTACTTCTCAACCTTACAGATACATGAGCATATGGGTTTCCTTTCTTGGTTAGTTTCAGGTTGACTTTCAACTCTTGCAACCAAAAGGGTCTTGATATATCTTTTTCACTCATTTGTTTGTTGCTTAATCTATACAGTTTACTGTCTGCAAGAATCTGTCCTGGGAATATGTCAGCATCAGGGAGGATGAAGACACTGTCCCTGTCCTTGAGGAACTTAGAGTCTAGTGGAAGAGGTATGACTGGGCCCCAAACAGAATGGCAGAATGCACTAGATAAATATGAAAAACCATGAATGTGGGAGGCCAAAGAAGGTCATTTGGTGAGAGTCTTTCAGACCGATAGAGTAAATAAGGATTTGTGGAGGAAGTCACACTTGAGCTGGGATTCCTACCGGAACCCTATGCTAGGCACCAGTTCTGGGTTTTTGCAGGGGTTGTTTGGGATTCTACCACATCTTTTTTTCCCACCCATGGGTTCCATGAATCCAAACTCCAATGATGACTGGCTGGGCAAGGAATTAGTTCCAGGAATATGCAGCATCAAAAATAAGGTAGGGTATTAAGATAGCAATATTGTATTAAACTTGTATAGTTATGGATATTTGTTCCCGTCTCACCCCCAGGCTGGGCTGTACATGGGGCAGACTTTGAATTAGACTGTAAGCTTTCTGAGGACAGGATCAATACCTTCTTTTTTCTCTCCTGTGCTACCTAATATTAGGACACACACTCACATACACACATACACATATACATACTTGCACAAGACAATAAAGATTAACTGACTCATATATTTTTTACAACTCTGTGATATTTCTGAAACGATTGAATCATGTCACAAAAAACCAGACATCTAAAAGGAAAAACAAATTAATATGTTAGTGTTTTTCCAAATGTGGATTGTTAAAAGAGAGACCATACAGCACAGTGCTTAAGTCTGGTGCCAATTATTCTGGATTTAAATTCTCACTTCTTCACTTACTTGCTATGTAAACTTAGGCAAGTTACCCTATCTATGCCTTGGTGTCCCCGTCTCTAACCTGGGCATAATCATAGTACCTGTCTCATAGGTTAACAGTATGGAGTAAATGAAGTAATGCATCTAAAATGTTAAGAGTAGTACCTGTCCATGATAAACATCATGCATGTGTCAGCTCTTGCTACTACTATTATTATAGAAAGAGAAAGGGAGAATGCTATTAAAGATGGAATCCAGGAGTATCAAAATATTATATCTTAAATGATAACTGTCATTGACTTAGGGAAACATTAATTTATAGAATGGAACTGATCAACTATTTATAATAAGGAAACTGAGGCACAGAGAGGGGAAGTGTCTTACCCAAAGCCACACCTCATGATAGAGGCTGACCATAGAAAATAACAGATCTTCTGACTCCTGGTCTAGAACTCTTCCTGTTCCATCTCTCTGGATTCCTAGCTCTTGTGTCTGAATACCAACCAAATGTGCAGGATGTCAAAACTAGACCATCCCACCAGATATCTGGACCCAAATCTCATAGCAGACTTTTCCCATGGTAGGAAAACGGTTCATGCACAAGAGGCTGGCTTAAGGAGGCAACAGTAATTTTCAACACTATAAATATGCCAGTTGCTGAGGCTTGTCCCCATGTTTCCCTGGAAAATGTGCACTTTGTGTTTATGCAGCTTTGAAGCAATTATTTCATAAGAAAGAAAATCTCTTGATCACATTCCTTAATGTTTTCTAAATGAAAATTTGGTATTTAGTGGCTAAGCAAATTTACTTTTATATAATGAACAGAGTGGATGATTGAAAACCATTTAATATACTGAGATATGGATGCCCTCTGCCCAAAGGATTACTTAACTCACAGTTTAAACTCTCTTTTTTATTTAAGAGGCATTATACCAGAGAGCTTGGGATTAAGTGCTTTCTTCCCATTAAAACTAACTAAATGTGTGAATCATGTGCTTTTGTTTATGTGCTCTATGAGGATATATAGGTATGTTTTTTTCCATGTTGAATGTCCCTGCCATTTTGCCTGGATTTCCTCTTTAGATGGGCACCTCTCTGCATTGGTGCATGACTGCTGGGTAGGGCTGAATGGAGATCCAGTTTGTAAGTGTCACTGAGTTAGAAAAAACATGGAGACCTCTTCTGGCATTCAGGTTGTCAGTGTTTTTAAAATTGAACCCACATAAATGCACCTTTGCATTGTCTTTATAGCAAGCAATGGAAAGCAAACTGACTCACTTTTTCTTTTTTAAAATTTTTATTGGAGTATAGTTGATTTACAGTGTTGTGTTAGTTCCAGGTGTACAGCAAGGTGAATCAGCTATACATATATCCACTCTTTTTATAGAGTCTTTTCCCATATAGGTCATTACAGAGTATTGAGTAGAGTTCCCTGTGCTATACAGTAGGTTCTTATTAGTTATATATTTTATATATAGCAGTGTGTATATGTCACTTTCAATCTCCCAATTCATTCCTCTCCCCATTATCCCCTGGTAACCATAAGTTTGTTTTCTACATCTGTGACTCTACTTCTGTTTTGTAAATTAGTTCATTTGTACCCTTTATTTTTCGATTTCATGTATAAGCAGTATCATATGATATTTGTCTTTCTTTGACTTCACTCAGTATGACAATCTCTAGGTCCATCCATGTTGCTGCAAATGGCATTATTTTGTTCTTTTTTATGGTTGAGTAATATTCCATTGTATATATGTACCACGCCTTCTTTATTCATTCCTCTGTTGATGGACATTTAGGTTGCTTCCATGCCCTGGCTATTGTAAATAGTGCTGCAATGAACATTGGGGTGCATGTATCTTTTTGAATTATGGTTTTCTTCAGGTATATGCCTAGGAGTGGGATTGCTGGATCATATGTTACTTCTTATGATTTTTTAAGTTTTTTAAGGAACCTCCATACTGTTCTTCATAGTGGCTGTATCAATTTACATTCCCACCAACATTATAGGAGGGTTCCCTTTTCTCCACACACTCTTCAACATTTATTGTTTGTAGATTTTTTGTTTATGGCCATTCTGACCAGTGTGAGGTGATACCTCATTGCAGATTTGATTTGCATTACTCTAATAATTAGTGATGTTGAACATCTTTTCATGTGCTTTTTGACCATCTGTATGTCTTCTTTGGAGAAATGTCTATTTAGACCTTCTGCCCATTTTTTGATTAGGTTGTTTGTTTTTTGATATTGAGCTGCATGAACTGTTTCTATATTTAGGAGATTAATCCGCTTTTGGTTGCTTCATTTGCAAATATTTTCTCATTCTGAAAGTTGTTTTTTGTTTTGTTTATGGTTTCCTTTGCTGTGCAAAATCTTTTAAGTTTAATTAGATGCCATTTGTTTACTTTTGTTTTTATTTTCATTACTCTAGGAAGTGGATCAAAAAATATCTTGCTGTGATTTATGTCAAAGAGTGTTCTGCCTATATTTTCCTCAAAGAGTTTTATATTGTCCAGTCTTAAATTTAGGACTTTAATCCATTTTGAGCTTATTTTTGGGTATGGTGTTAGGGAGTGTTCTAATTTTATTCTTTTACATGTAGCTGTCCAGTTTTCCCAGTGCCACTTATTGAAGAGACTGTCTCTTTTCCATCATATAGTTTTGGCTCCTTTGTCATAGATTAGATGATCATATGTATGTAGGTTTATCTCTGGGCTTTCTGTCTTGTTCCATTGATCTATATTTCTGTTTTTGTGCCAGTACCACACTGTTTTGATTATTGTAGCTTTGTAGTATAGTCTGAAGTCAGGGAGTCTGATTCCTCCAGCTCCGTTTGACAAACTAACAAAGAAAGAGAATTTATTAGAAGAATATGGAATGGGAAAAAGAGTTTAAACAACCAGGACTTAGAAATATAGGAAGGTTGGTAGGGGGACAGGATAACTGTAGGGTTCTCTGCAAAGTTTATGGACTTTCTACAGGACCCATGTTCAGTGACTTCAAGCTCCTCTCTCTTTCATGTTTCAAATTCACTGGAGAGAAAATTTGAATGGCTCGGCCTGAGGCAGGTATCTGCCACTGGATTGATCACTTGAGACCAGTGAGGCAGTGCCAGGCAACAGAGGCATTCGCAAAAGAAGGGACCTTATTGTGAGCTAAGCAGCAAGCCCAAAATGCACTCACTGATCCAAGATGAAGATGTAACCAAAAACCTTTTCTAATATTAAGCTGTTTGCTTTTTGTAATAGACAAGTAGACCCTGTCAGTGGGCTGCCAACTCCTCCCAACCACAACCCCTCTGCACTCCCTATTCTGGTGCATGTGAATGGCTCTCCACTGCCTCTCAGCTGCAATGACTCCAAGTGATTGTTATGTCTCAGAATTCCCCAGTGGAGTGAGCCCTGGTTGCTCCCAGCAGTGACCTGCTCATTAACCCATTCTACATTAGCTTCTTTCCTTCTCTTGATTACTTCCCCACTCCCCTATCAGTGCTTTCTGGGATCACTTCCCAAGCAAACCCTTTCCCCCAAAATATTTGTTTCCAGATCTGCTCTTGGGAGAGCCCAGCCTGAAATATATTTCTTTTCAAGGAATATACTAGTCTTCTTGTGATTGATGGATATTATCCTTAAATGGACTTGACAGCTGCCTCACTCCAGAGGAAGTCTGGCAATACCTTGCTTTTCCAGCTATCGCATAACTGGGGAAGGACCTGGTAGCTGAAAAAATATCCCTACACCATGACTAGCTGCTGAGATAGTTATGATTCCCTTTGTTTGGAGAGAAGTTGTCTGCAGTCCTCAAAGTCAGCTCCACAGCTTAATGGATGCAGTATGGATTGTTTCAAGTTTGTGGTTGTTACCTCTCCAACTTCATGATGAGCTGCTTAAAGCCAAGGATCAGTGTCCCTTTCTTTTGCCTCCCCAATGGGACAAAAAAGAGGGATGGGAACATTGAAGGTACTCAAAAGAGATGTATTGCTTGATTAAAGAACCAAGGAATGGGCAGGCATAACAATTTCCAGTTTTCCATCGGCTAGAGGGATTTCTGCTCTACATGTCCAGCAATAATCTAAGTAGTTTTGTGAGGGGTGTTACAGGCATTGCCAGAAGTCTAAGACTTTCTCCTTGGCAATTACTGTTTGTGAAAACCCCAGTGACTTGCCTTCTCTGGCAGCAGAAGCATGCTTAATCTTGCAAAGGTGGCAGACCACGTGAGGCAGCCCTCCATCAGTGACAAATGGGATATAGTGAATAAACACTTTGACTTCCTTGTCCTTCAGATAGAACAGCTCTGAACAGTGTTACACAGCATCTGCAAAGGAAATCCAACAGGACTGGACCCCAGTTTCCATGAGGTAGCCTGCTTTGTCCCACACTTTGTGTTGGTTCCCTTCCCTTCCTGTCTTCTCAATTTCTTCCTCCTCAGCTGGTACTTCCTGGAGTTACTAATAGCTCCCAAATCATCATCACAAGATGTGCTTCTGGGTTAATCTAAGGTACAGAAGTACTGGTACTTGCGGAGAGTTCCTTCAGAGTCTAAGAAAGGACTAAGGGAAGTTTCGTGTCAGTATATATTTGCATTGGATTATATTTATCTCCTCTGCTGACCAGCTTATGTTTTCTTCTTATTCTTTTTTGTTTTCTTTCCCTTTTTCAGTACATGTGTGTCTGCATTCATGCAGAACATTATTTTACAAGATATAAATTATTTTCCCAAGCTGGTGAAAATTACTAACAAACAATGGAGCCCTTTCTCTAGTCATCATTCCTGTGTTACCTGGCCAGGCTCAGATAAATGCCTTATTCTGGAGGCATGTGGAACTGGATGAATCATAATATAATCCTGGGAATATTGCAGCCCCAGTGAATGGGTCATGGTATATCTGTGAGTGTAACCTTGTGATGAGCTCCTGGAGGGGAGGGCTTTACCATGGCTGAAGCTCATCCTGCTGGCGAGTCCTGGTAACTCTGTAGGCACAGGTTCAGTTGTCCAGGGATGAGTTTAGAAGATAACATTTACTGCATGGTCTCTTTCTACAACCTGACTTGCATGAGGAACAAGTCATCCAAAACCCAGTTAGTGGGGAAATAAGTAGCATAAGTTTCCTAATTTTACTTTCTGGGTATCAAGACTCATTTGCTGAGGTGGACACTGCTTCTATTAACCTCTTTCTCAAGTTGAAATTAGATGTTTACAAATGGAGAGCCTATTTGGAGATGGTCTTCGATGTGTTTTAGTTATTTTACAGCTGTAAAGCCTTCACTTAACAGCAGTTCTTAAACTTTTGGAATCACTTTGAGATTTGATTAAAAGGCCTGCAGTCTTCTCTGCATACAAAATTAGAAGGTGGCTGGAACAATTGAGCTCATCCATGGACTCACCAGTGGCCCATGGGTCTTCATCCAAGACCTCTGTGCTTGACACTGGTTAGTGACTCTGGTAGTTTTGAGAGAGGAGATTCAGCCTGAATCATCCTTCTGTTGAGTAGGATGTATAGTCTGTCCAATGACAAGCATTCATTTATGAATGTCACACACTAGACTGTAGAAAAAATCATTGTGAAGCATTTGGGGATAGAAGCTAAACTTGAACAATAAGTCCAATATCCCTCCTCCTGATCAATTTTTAGAAACTTTAAATTAGAGAATTTATTACTTTAAAGAACTGTGTGTATTAACATTCTTTCAGGTTAGAAGGAAGGCACCAGTGCTTGTATTGGATTGTCTTTTGTTATTGTAGCTGTTAGGTTTATTTTCTTTCCAGATTTTTAATGTAATAAAATAGTATGTTTTATATACTTTGTATAGACCATTTGGAAATATACATTGTTAAATAAAATCACATTAAATTCATCAGTAACTTCACTACTCAAAGGCTAACACTTTGAATAGTTAGAAGTTCTTCTTACTCATCATTTGCTATACATATATTTATATAGTTTTTAATTAATTTACTTAATATATTATTTGTTTTCACATTTTATCAGATTTTATAAAACCATGTTTGAAGATTACATGATTTTTATTTATTTAACCATTCTCCTATTGTTAGAAGCTTCAGAATGTTCAGTTTCTTACTCTTTATGTTCCTCTTGATGCTCAAACTCTTTTGAGAGTTTCTCCTGACACTCTGACCTGATCCTGAGCTTCCTGGAATCACCTCCCAAACAAATCACTTGCCCATAAATCCTTGGCTCTCAAGTGGCTTATTAGAGAATTTATTTTTTCCCCCAAAATGTGGTCTTTCCCATGAAATGAATGGTGGTAGTGTGACTTTCTGTTGCTTGTTACAAATTTGCTTTCTCGTTTAATCCTCATAATAGATCAGTGAGGCAGGCATCACCCTCTCCATTTGTCAGATGAAGAAGCTGAGACTCAGACATGTTATGTCCTTTTCCCAAAGCCACACGGAGGATTTTGGGGATCTGATCTCAGTTCTGCCTTGTTCCAAGTTCTTTTTTTTCTCAGCAGACTTTCTCTATTGTCCTGGCATGGGCACTCCACTCATTACCCCTGTGAGTTCTCGGGTGTGCTGCCTTTCCTCCCAGCTCTGCTTTCTCACTGTCCCATACAGATGTTTTAGGAACTTTGGGGCCACCTCAGGCAAAGAGCAGCAAGTTGACTGATCACTGCCTGAAGGGCAAAGCTCCTTTTCTGGGTTAAGATCATCAATTTCTGTAAAATAAATTCTACATGCACCCAATTATCTAATTAATGAAACATTATTTGTGTAGGAGGAAATGTATTACCAATGAAAAAAAGTGTTGCCTGCCATATCAGTAATCAAAGGATGTTGCAGCCATCAAGCCATCACATTGCAGCCACCCAGATGGTGAGCCCTGAGGGAACTCAGGATAGAAACAGGATGCCTGCCATCTAGCAGTCAGCACCTGCAGCTGACTCTGATGGCTGAGCCCTGAGGAGACTCAGGATGAGAAAGCACAGGATACTGGTCTCAGATAGCAGAGTTGAGTAATTGGGACAAAGACCATATGGCCAGCAAAACCTAAAATATTTTCTATTTTGTCATTTACAGAAAATGTTTGCCACCCCTGATCCCCATAACGACCTTGTGAAGCGGGTATTAATTTTACTGATGAGGAAACTGAAGTTCAGAGAAGTTAAAGGATCAGCTCAAGGTCATGCAAGTTATGGTAAAGCCATGATTTATACTTATAAGTGGCTGCTTTGCTCAGCCCTGGTGTTTCTCAAGGCATCAGGAGCTGCCCTCTTGTGTTTCAGGAAGAGTGAGCAACCGCCGGTTTGCTCATCTACTCTGGTACCTACTAACATTGAACAGCCCGGCGGCTGCTGAATTCTGTTCTGTATGCTCCCTCGTCTCCACTGTCCCAGAAACTGTGTTTTGTTTTGCCTTCATCAATAATGTAACTGCTGTTCCACAGACCTGTCTCATCAACAAATGGGCACAGCAACACATTCTGTTATGTTCAGTACAAGAAATGAAAGTCTATACAATTGCTTCAAAAATACTGAGAAAAAGATCAGTGAGTAAACTTTTGTCTTCTTTTTTTCTTCCAAGGTGTTGATTTCAAGCTGTTCCCATGAACAGCACATTTGTGGGGCCTTTAACTGGCTAATTTTGAAGAAGAACAATGATTGCAAGTGTATGTGAGTCCTTGTTCCTCACTGACACCTCTTGGGTGACCTCCTGACACTCAACTGTGGTCACAGGGAGTCCCAACATTAGGGCTACCTCCATTGACCACCTCCTCACCAACACCTCCTCCTCTTGCATGGGCTCCAGAAGTCCCCCCAGCTGTACTTCTTCCCCCTAGGACCATCCCCTCCACTTTCTCTGATTCAGTTTTACTCAGCTAGCTGGTACAATCAGTTGTAAGGTGAACTGACATAATCTGGTACCAAAAATAGTACCAGAGTATAAACATTTACAAATTATTTACCTGGTTCCTTTATTTTTCATCTTTTGCTAAAGTACAACTTATATATATAAAAGTTCACAAATCACAAGTATATAGCTTGATGAATTCTCACAGACTGAACAACATCTGCATTACCAGAATCCAGACTAAGGAACAGAATATAATCAGCTCCCATGAAGCCTGTCTTGTATCCCCTTCTAGTCACTATTCCCAGGAGTAAGAGTTATCCTGACTTTTATCACCACTGATTAGTTTTGCTGCTCTTGATCTTCATGGAAGTGGAATCATTAAGTGCTCTTGTGTCTGACTTCTTTCCCTCAAAATAATGTTGGTGTGCAACATTCATCCAGACTTACCCAGATTTTGGTGTACAGTTATAGACCACTCATTTTAATTGTTGCCCAGTGTGAATTTACTACAATTTATTTAATTGTTCTATGGTTGATGAGCATTTGAGTAGATTTCAGATTTTGCTATTATAAACTGTGCTGCTTATGAATGTTTTCATACATTGCTTATGGTGTGAATAAGTAGGTATTTCTGTATGAATGTAATGACTGGGTCATAGTGTAGCCTACACTTGACCTTTACAGGTACTGGCAACTGGCTTTCTAAAGTGGTTGCACCAATGTGGATTGGATACATCAGTGCATGAGTGTTCCATTTTGTTCCACATTCTCACCAAACTTGATTAATTTCATCTTCTAAAAATTATTTTAGAAAGATTCAAGTTTTGTCTTATAACAATATCTCTTTTACTATTTTTATCTATTTCATTTTAGAAGAAAAGAAAGTTCGAATTAGAGGAGGTTTTTCAGGTTATGTACCATTTTGGGGTGCTCTCTCTCATGCCTGGGCAAAACCTGTTAGGTACCTATTTGCTCCATTTGACAAAGTTACAAATCATAGCTGTGTTTTCCCTTCTGGCAGAAACCTTTGCATATCATCGAAACACACCTTCCTGTAAATGTCATCCTTTTCTGGGCCCCATGGGACCTGGCTCTACATAATTTATCACCGTCCTGTATCACACCTCCCTTTCAGACATCTGTGGATTAAGACAGACACAAATCCGGCAGCTCATGACCAGCTTTCTTCTGTCCCAGTACTTCCCGTTCATGTGCCCCCTTTGTAATTTTTGTCATAATCACATACCATCCATATGCTTATTTACTTGAAACTTTAAAAATAAAATTTGAATTATCATGTGTGATATGCTGGTTACCTATTTTTCTAAAATACGTGAAAATAAACACATAACTTCTAAAAGGTAGTCTCTGCATTGCTGCAGATGTGCACGTTGGCTGACATGACTCTCGCCACAGTTGTTTCTGCCCCCTGTTTGGAGTCATCACAGCAAGAGGTTTCCCTCTTGCTGCTGAAGCATGATATCTTGAGAAACCCACTCAGCAATCCCAGGGGAAGTAGGACCACTGTAGAAAAGTAGAGAGAGTTAATGCTGCATGGTAGTAAAATTTGGACCAGTGGGAGATAAAAACCTATGGCTAATCCTTCCTCCTCCCACCTTCATTCCCCCATTCCCCCATGTTGGGCAAGAGGCACAGCAGCTCTCACTAACCAGGAATTGGGGCAAATATAGCTCTCTCACACCATCTTCACTCCTGCTTCCCTGGGATTGCACTCCACAAAAAAGTGTCAGCAAATGAGTTTTTGCCTCATCTTCTGTTTTCTAGGGAACTCAGACTATAAAACAAGTGTATTGCCTAAAATCATCTCCTCTCCCACCATGTGTGCACTCCGCCCTTTGCTGGAGTATTCATACAGCAACTCCCCTCCATCTTTGGTTGAGGGCTGCTTCCCTCTTGTGCAGGAATGGTCAGAAACAAAAAGCCCTCAGGCCAGGATTTGCAGAGGTTGTCTGCAGCAGTTTCTGCCTTCATTGAGGCCCACAGAGCACCAAGAGCCTTTCTTCATGAGGTCATCACCACTCCCCTACTGTCTCATGGGGAACACACAGTACTACCTCTCAGGAGCTGTGCTATCAAGTAGTCATACGGGGTGGGTGGATGATTTCCTTCCCAGTGTTGACAGGACCACCTCAGGAGCAGCATGGCTGGCATGACACCCCTTCCTGGGTCAGACAGGTGCACACATTCTTCCACCACTCATGCCCAGGGCCTTTTGTTCAACTCCAAAGAGCTTCCCCTGGAACACCAAAGTCTAGCCTCTCTACTTCGTATGTGTTTTTACTCATTTCTTGGGAAGAAAAACCTTCCTGCTTATCTTAAAGCCCTAATAGCACCAGTCAAAGGCCCAGCGAGATGATCAAATCTGCTGTCACTGTCTGCAGAGCTGCTGTCCCCTGCTGGGCTGTCTGGTGATAAGTGACGGGCTAATGAATCTTCTTCCTGCCATTGTGAAACAGAAATTCATTCTATCTACAGGCTAAGCATTCACTCACACAGACTGAAAACTGAAACACTCTACAAGGACTCTTAAGCTAGATTTAATTTCAGTGACGGTTTCAAAGCCCTGCCCTTGGCCCTGAAGCATGTCAATTTTTCTTCTCTTGGGAGAGAGGACAGTGAGGTCTCCAGAGGCCAGAAACTGGCTAAATCAGAGCATGTAGGTTTGGGAGTCTGTGGTTTTTGTAGGCTGTTTGGGGGAAAATAATTTATGTTTGCAGAGCTTCAGAGATTGCCAAGGCTTTTTATATGACAATTACTGTGTTAGGGCTGAAATGGTGTCCCCCTCCTTTCTTAAATACAGATGGTCATGATGACAATGCTGACCAGATTATACGGGGCATTTCCTATAGAACTAGACTCCTTCTTTCTTCTCAGGCTATACTGTGCCCTACTCCCAGGCTCTACTCTCAGGATGCCAGGAATAATTGTCAGGTGGATTAGGCCTCGTGTTAAGGAGGCAGATGAGATGGAGGCAGATGAAAGTAGAAATCCAAATGAGAGAGGATGATGCTCTAGGTAAGAGTGTTGCAGTTAAGACAGAGAAGCATGAGTGGGTTCAAGGCTGAATGTGAATACAAGTTGAACATTAAAACAAAATGGTGGATATTGAGAGGGGGAGCAGAAAAATACATAGCCGAATATTACATTTAAGTTTCTAACTTGAGTAAGTGATAGATAAGGTGTCATTCTCTGAGATGTGACAGAAAGAGGTAAATATTGGGGTGGGGGTGGAAGTAGGTGAGGCAGTCAAGAAATTGTGCTTGAGACACACTATTTTGACATGTTTCAGACACACTCTGAAACATCCAAATGGAGATGTCTAAGAGACAGTTGGATATGCAAGCCTGGAGCTAATGGAAGAGGTCTCTGCTGGAGACATAAGTGTGAAAAGTATTGGTCTATATTGAAAACAAGATGGTGAAACTTCTCAAGAAGGAGCAGGCAGTACTTATGTCAAAAGTTACAGAGAGGATGAAAAGCTAATGATAAAAATGTTTTCTGTAGATTTGGCAAAAGTAAAGGCCATTGGTGAGAATAATGTCCCTAGAGTTATAGGGCAAAATTCACATTGGAAAAGGTTGAAGAGTGAATGGGGAGTGTCTTTTCAGCAATATGGCAGACAAAATAAAAATTATTTTTTGATATCTATTTCACCCACCCCCCACATACACACACACTCCAGTAATGATGGCTAAAATGCAGCAAATATGTTTTTAAATTAATAGCTTAACTCACATAAATAAGACAAATACTCAAAAAAACAAAACCAAAGCAGAAACCAAAAACTAAAGTTAAAATCACATGCTGCCAGTCTCACTGGCCAGAAAGCTTGAGTTTTTATGGCTACAAGTAGATGAAGCTGTGAGCCTGAGGGAGATGGGCAGTTGGAACTGAGACTTCCCCCTGCCTACCCTCAGAAGGGCTCTATCCCAGGGTAAGAATAAGCTAGAATACTCAGGCCATTACCTAAGGAAGACAGCACAGATACTTGTCTTCCTCAACTCAGGCTCTGGGGTGCATCTCCATTTAAAAGTGTATCTGATACACCATGAAGGGAACTTTCCACTGGCTCTGAAACTTGACACCATGTAACTTTTATGGCTTCTTTCTCTGTTTCTCTCATACTAGCTTTTCTTCTCACCCCCTTCCTTTACCTCATGGAACCATTCCACTCTGCAAAGCTACTATGTCAAATGTCAATGTCAGTGTCTCCAAAATCAAACTCCAGACTCACCTTCCCCTTCAAGAGGTCCAGCTAAACAATGGGCCTTCCAATTCAATATTCTTATTCTAAACCATAGCATCTGTGGTTTAAATACTAAAAATAAGAAAAAATAAAGCTATATGTATATAACATCCTGTTTTTTTGATTATCCTCTATTAAAGGACTCCATGATGTTACTTTCATCAAGAATCATTAAGACTTTACAGAGAAATTATTCTGCTATTCTTGATCTTTCTCATCTCCACAGGCCTCAAATGTGAGTCTCTGAGTTGCTGGGCTGGAAGATGTTCTAGGTAAGAACTAGCACATAGCATTCAGAATGTCTGTTCTGTAAAATAATCAACAACATGAAGTTTTTTCCCTGTCAGGACCTTGTTATACCTGTCTCCCTCTTCCCTAAGGTGAGCACTCTACCAAAAACTATCCAGTGCTTTGGAAAATGGTCTCCAGGGGAGCTTACCCAACCAGTTTACCTGTTAGACCTGGATTGCAGGTGTGGGCAGTACTTAGGTTCAGGCCCCAGTTATACTAAAATCCTTTTATACAGAGGATCAAGTATGCATTTAAGTTTAATTATTTTATGTGTTTACAATTTGTATTCTACTTATTTTTTAAAAGATGAGGTTAATTCAAATATATATGTATATATGCATAAATATATGTATATATATATTTAGTTTAAGGGATAAAATTTAAAAATATATATATATATATATTTTTTTTTTCTGCTGTATGCGGGCCTCTCACTGTTGTGGCCTCTCCCGTTGCGGAGCACAGGCTCCGGACGCACAGGCTCAGCGGCCATGGCTCACGGGCCCAGCCGCTCCGCGGCATGTGGGATCTTCCCGGACCGGGGCACGAACCCGTGTCCCCTGCATCGGCAGGCGGACTCTCAACCACTGCGCCACCAGGGAAGCCCAAAAATATATTTAAAAGTAGAATCAGAGTTGAGATCATTTCTATAATTGTATACTAAATTTAACACAGTACTTCCTGATAGCCAAGGCAAAAACAAGAACAGGCTCAGTTGCATAGTTCTCATTTATCTTGTCAAAGTGAGCATACCTGTTGTTTAAGAGAAAGACATAATGATCACGCCAATCACAAGGGAAAAACCAACAATCTTCAAAGATCTTTTCATACATGTTTTATTTATTTAAAATGTGAAAAGTCTGTATATATTGCTTATGCCTGGAATCCTAATAATAACAATCTTACGAATTTGCTGATGGATTACTCTGGCAGTATTTTAGCAACTGCAAGTTCCAGATGGCAGAATATGAATGTTCATTTGTTTATGTGACCCTCTTGGAACTGTGTTAAAATAAAAAGTTTGTGTTCAAAAGGAATAAACAGCAAAGAGAAGTGGAGTGCCACAAATAAAATTATCAACAAATTTCTAGAAGACAAATAGTTTTGTGGAGACAAGTTAATGAAACAGGCAGAGAAAACTACATTTTAGGAAAGATGCTGGGCTGTAGTGAAGGTGAGAGCCAGTCTGTCCTTCAGCACTCTGGATAGGATCTGGGCTTACAGTCCTTTGATACAACTGAGGTGAAGGTAAGAAGAGGTTGGAAACAGGGGAATTCATTGGAAGTATGTACTGCCACACCAGAGTACAGACCAACCCCATCCACATCTCCAGAGAAGGACACTAAATAACACAACATTCTTCCAGGCAATGCCCGAGATGGATTTTCTCTAAAAAATTGAAAAAATAGGTGGGGAACAGTAAGGCATTTTCTGTGGATAATGGTGCCCCAGAGGGAAGCCCTCCTCATTCTGGCAAAGAAGGAGATGGATTGTGGCCTGAAGTCTGACACTAGCATTCTTCCCCACACCACACAGAGCTCCTATGTACAAATGAGAGGCCACCCAAGGATCACCAAACGTATGAGGAGAGTCAGCAAGATGGAAGGGAAAGCTCAAAATATACAAATAGAAAGTATGACTCGGGAACTTCCCTGGTGGTCCAGTGGTTAAGAATCCACCTTCCAATGCAGGGGATGCGGGTACAATCCCTGGTTGGGTAACTAAGATCCCACATGCTGTGGAGCTTAAGCCTGTGTGCTGCAACTACTGAGCTCACACGCTGCAACTAGAGAGAAGCCCATGGACTGCAATGAAAGACCCCTTGTGCTGCAACTAAGACCCAACACAGCCAAAAATAAATATATAAATAAATATTTTTTTTTAAAAGAAAGAAATCATGACCCTAGAAGAAACAGAAAATTCAGGGAATAGAAAACTTGAAAAGAAGACAAGATTCCTAATATATTCAACAAGACTCAAAAAAATTTATAACCATAAAACAAAAAAGATGGTTTAAATTGGTAAATTAAATACAAATAACAAGAAGGAATGGAAAATATAGAAAGTAAAGATAATGTTCCAGACTAAAGATTAAAAAAACCAAAAAAAACCCCAAAACAAACAAACAAAAAAACAGAGAGAGAGAAGAAATCCAGAAGATCCAACATCTAATAGAAGCTCCAGAAGAAGAGAACAGAGAAAATGAATATGAGGAAAGTATCAAATAAATACTAGAAGTGACTTTCCTAGGGCTGCAAGTCTTGAATTTCAGATTGAAAGGGCTACCATGAACCACCAAGATCACATGCCTGGGCATGTTCTCATGAAAGACAAGGAGATACCCTAAATTCTTCCAACGGGACAAAAATAAATTCACTTCTGAAGCATGAGAGTGAAAAAGAAACAATATTTCTCTCTCATGAGTAACCTCGGATGTTAGAAAACTGAAAAACAAAACAAAAATCCCAGTATATATTTTGAAATAATGTATAGAAATAAAGTAAGTTATACATTAGAAACATTAGAATTGTCTTGGGGGACAAAGAATAAATTGTGGAACATGGAAAAAGAGAAGAAATGAAATGAGAGGAAGAGGCAAAAAAGGAGAAAGATGAGAAAAAAGAAAGGAAGGAAGAAAGAAGGGAGAAGGTAAATGGGAAATACCATGTATGCATATGAAATTATTTTCATAAGTCTGACAAGAAAAACAACAACAACAACAAAACAACCAAGAAAGAAGAATACATGGGGCTACTGGAACTAGTGGATTCTACATAGGAGAGCAGAAAAGAAACATTTCTACTTTCTTTTTCTGGTTACTTTCTTCTTTCAATAGACATGTGATAATCTATCATGTTGATGTTTTATAAATTCTCTTGTTTGATATTTGTTTCAACATTTTTTTACTATTTAAGATTATGCTGCAGTGAAAATCTTTGTGAATGTACCTCTTTTATTCTCTTGAATTACTCCAGAAAACAAATTAGCAAGATTAGAATAATTGGGTCAAAGGATATATATGTTATATGGTTTTGGTACATCACTTGTCACATTGCTCTCAAACCATGTTGTGTCAACAAACTATTTATCAAGTTACCCAACTTCCTTAAATCTCAAGTTCTTGATCCATAAAATGGGACTAATAGTAGTTCCTATTCCATAAGGTTGTGAAGACCAAATGGAATAAAATGTGTAAAGTATTTAGCACTTAGTAACTGCTTAATAAACACTAGATATAAAAAAAGTCCAGAAGCCCTGGAAGATTTGCAATGGAAGCACAGGAATCCCTGGAAAGGAGACGTGTAATAAAGACCAGGCTAGAAAAAATAATAAATAAGAAGGATAAGATAGAAATTTTAGTTATTATTCATTTTTCTGTGTTTTTGTCTTTTAAAAATACCTTGTTACTTTAAGTCCAAATATGAAACAAACCAAAATGAACCATAATTTTAAGCAATTAATAAAGAGCAAAGAAAGAAATCCCACTTGACATTACCGTTAGGAACATTCTATTCTGGCCCAGGCTCCCACAGACTCCTGGAGATGAAATACAATCTTACTCTTAGTAGTACAATACTTGATTGAATATTTAAATTATTTATATGTCTTTTCACTTATTGTCTGCTCCTGCCCCACTCTGAGAGGACTTTGCCTCATCACTATAACTTTACTACCTTAGAACACTGCCTGATGCTTTCAAGTGAATAAATAAATGTTTATACATCCTTAATAATATAAACATTGTTTATTAAATTTCAATAATGTAAACCCTATTGGATAAAGAATGGGAAACTTTATTGAGGTGGAAAGATGTATTAAAATGTTAGTACCTTCAGAGGCATAAGGAGAAGTGTAGCTTGACAGAAAGTAGAACCTAGAGGAGCGAGGATGGAGTAGATGAAGAGGTAGAGGAACTGCTAGGATTACTAAGATTCTTGTTAAGTGGAGAGTCAAGAGTTATTAGGACAAGTAATAAAGTTTAAATATATTATTTAAAGTTAAATTACTTCAAGTTCTTGGCTATTATGAATAATGCTGCTATGAATATTTGTATACAAGTCTTTGTGCAAGAATATGTTTTAAATTCATGGGTAAATTTCTAGAAATGGAAATGTTTAGAAAAGGCAAACTTGTAGAAACAGAAAGCAGAACAGTGGTTGGCTGTGGCTCGGGGTAGGAGTGGGTTTTGATACCTACATGAGGAAATTTCTGGGGTGATAGAAATGTTCTATAACTAGACTGTGACGATGGTTACACAACTCTGTAAATTTACTAAAATCATTGACTTGTATACATACAACTTTATGGTATATAAATTATATCTCAATAAAGCTGTTTTTAAAATATAGTACGTAGGGCTTCCCTGGTGGCGCAGTGGTTGAGAGTCCGCCTGCTGATGCAGGGGACGCGGGTTTGTGCCCCGGTCCGGGAGGATCCTACATGCTGTGGAGCGGCTGGGCCAGTGAGACATGGCCGCTGGGCCTGCGCGTCCGGAGCCTGTGATCCGTGGTGGGAGAGGCCACAACAGTGAGAGGCCCGCATACCACAAAAATAAATAAATAAATAAAAATAAAATAAAATATAGTTTGTAAAGCTAGAAGAAAACAATAGGGGAATATCCTTGTGACTTGGACATAGGCAAACATTTCACAGAAAGCAATAATTATAAATCAAAAATTAATTTTATCAAAATTAAAATCTGCTCATCAACAGATATAATTAAGGAAATGAATAAACAAGCCACAGACTGGGAAAAAATATTTGCAAGATACATATTGGACAAAGGCTAACCTTTCCTGCAATTCAAAAATAAAAATTAAACAATTTTTTTAAATGGGTAAATTATTTGACTACACACTTCACACACAAAAAAATGTACAAATGCAAGTAAGTACATGAAAATCTATTCAATGTGTTTAATGAGTCATTGGTCATCAGAAAAATGCAAATTAAAAGTATAATGAGATACTACTACACACCTATCAGAATAACTAACATTTAAAAGAATAACAACGGATTCCTTTTGTATAAATCATAGAACAGGGAACACTAATCTGTAACAGAAAAAATCTGAGCAGTCATTGTCTCTGTGGTGGGAGTGAGGCAGCAATTGACTGGGAAGAGACACAAAGAAACACTCTAGGACAATGTAGTGTCCTATAACTTGGCAGAGGCTTGAGTTCCATAGGAATATGCATTTATCAAAACTCATGGAAGGGTACACGAAAGATTGGTGTACTTCATTTATGTAAATTTTACTTCAAAAAGAAAAAGAAAAAAGGAACTGTAAACAAATATTAAATTCTGGATCAATATCAATGCTGAAATGTTTAGAGGTAGAGCATACTGATGTTTCAACTTACTTTGACACACATCAACCAAGATGGATCAATGGATAGTTACAGGCATGGATAAATGGATAGATATGTGATAAAACTAGTATAGTAAAACGTTAATTGCAGAATCTAAGTTATGTGAATATAGGTATTCATTGTAAAAGTCTTTCAACTTTTATGTATGTTTGAAAAGTGTCATAATAATATTTCAGAAAAAATATAATCAATGGAAGGACTAAAATAACTATGAAATATAGAAAAGAAGGAAAGGGGTGCTGTAGGTGAACTAAACCCTAATTTCTCATTATAGAGAGTCAGTAGATATTGTCTAAATTTAGTAAATCAATAAAAAGATGTATGCTTATATTAGAGCAATCAAGGTAAAGAACAGAGGAAGACAAATATAAAGAGTTTAAAGAAATTTTCTGAGACATGAGATGAAGGGGTGTGTGCATTAAATTTTCTTTACATAATAATCTTTATCTTTTGATTTTTAAAACCATACAATATTTTACTTTGCTCAAAAGAACACACAGAAAATGTCTCTGAGCCTACAGACACATTTATCAGCTAAAGGACTGTTTGAGACCTTAGTTTTCTCTGCCCACACTCTGGGGCTGGAGTGATTAATGATGTTGAGGAGTGTCAGTGCTGGAAGGAATTCAGGATCAGAGCCACTTGCATCTTGTGTCAAGTTTGAACTCCTGGCTTCCTGATATCTACCAGGTGAAGTGGACAGCTGAATGTGTTCAGATTAATTCCAGGATGGACTATTCTTGGAGTGTGGAAGACAAGTGTCCATAGACACTTTTTAATTGATTCCTAAAGTTCTTCCCTCATTTCCAAAATAAGATAGGTCAAACAACACAGCAGTTTGGGAGTTAATAATCATACCAATGGAACGAGATATGAATAATCAAGTGTATTGCAAATGATTCTAATAGTAGAGTTGACCTTACTACAATGGAAAATATCGACTCTAATCTGAATTTTCTGCTTCTACATGTGACAGCTTCCTGCCACCTGTTTCATGGCACTAAAAGCTGGAGATGCTTTGGTTACCAAGTTATCTAAGTCCAGTGCTTCAGACTGAGGATGACTACCTTCAACAGAGACCAGGAGCTGCATTTCCATGGATCACCATTTATCCACTCATCCATCTATCTACCCATATATTTATCAAACAAATACTAATTAAATACTGAATATGGGACTGATTCATTCTAGAAGTTCAAAATTTTCTGTAGACAAAATAGGCAAATCCCTGTCTTTGCATAGCTTACTTTACTAAGTATACTACTTGGATAGTATACTTGCATACTACTTTACTAAGAGGCAATATAATTACATGTTTGAATGGAATGAAGGAAATTATCAAGGTAACCTGAGTGGCGGAGATATATATATCTGTGGTGGGAGTGTGTGTGTGTGTATATATATATATATATATATATATATATATATATATATACACATAGTGGCAAGAGAAAGCCTGCTTAGGGGAGGTAGCATTTTAGGAGGATCAGAAGAAGGTTAAGAATTCAACTATGAGGAGAACATGAAGTAGTCCATTATAGGTGGAGGAAACAGCAAGAACAAAGCTCTGAGTTGAGAAAGAACTTGGTGTGTTTAAGAAACAAAATGAAGGCCAATACAGCTGGATTTTAGAGTGGTATGAGATGAGATGGAGCAGAAGGTTGGGGACAGACCTTATAGGGTCAAGTAGGTCATGGTAAGGAATTTGGATTTTATTCCCATTTGAATGAGAAGCCATGAAAGAATTTTAAGCAGGAAAGTGATGACAGAATTTATATTTTTAATAGATGATTCATGAATAATGGACTATAGGAAGGTATGGATTAAAACTGAGGACTTTTATAGTTATTTAAGGTGAGGCAATGCCGGCCTGAAAGCAAATGGTGGAGGAGACGCATGATTCAAGATGCTGTGGCCCTCTGGTTTACCAGTTATTTTTTGCCCAAACCTGCCAGTACTGTGACTTTGGAAATGAAGTTTCTCTGTGGTACTTCCTTCAGTAAAATCCCCCTTCAGTGTTCTTTGGGACCATTCTGGAAGGAGGCTTTAGTCGGTGACATCTTTAGGTGGCAATATAGCCTGCTTGGGATTAAAGCTTGGCTGAAAGATTCTTCATCCTTATTCAGAAAGTGTCATGATGCCTTCTATAGAGAATCCCACCTCAAAGGCACCATCTGGGGCCTTAACTACCTCTGATCAGACACTGGTCCCTCTCCATCTCTTGGCTCTGCTTTTGTCTCTTGGGCAGGCCTGCTCCAGAAGCCTTACAACTCATGGTCCCTAAGATAATATACATTCCTTTTCCAACAGTCTTGGCAAAAGTTATGAAATTGGACCTTATTAGACTGACCTATTTAACATGTCTATTCCTGAACAATCACAAGGATGGTATAGCTAGCTATTGGCTATATTGAGTCAGCTGTCAACTGCTCACGCCAGTGCCTGTAGAATGGAACCAAGCACCTGAACCACATTTTTGGAGACTGACAAGAGGATGATTCTTCAAGGATTTTCTTGGGCTGTTGTTCTCTAAGGTATGGAAAACTGTCTCATCAAACAAATCGGCAAAACTTTCTGCAACTATTGGTTGGCAACCAATTAATTCAGCAGCAACTTGCAGTTACCCATCAGAGCACTTCCTGGTTCTGTCTTTTTTTTTTTTTTTTTTTTTTTTAACATCTTTATTGGGGTATAATTACTTTACAATGGTGTGTTAGTTTCTGCTTTATAACAAAGTGAATCAGTTATACATATACATATGTTCCCATATCTCTTCCCTCTTGCGTCTCCCTCCCTCCCACCCTCCCTTTCCCACCCCTCCAGGCTGTCACAGAGCACCGAGCCAATATCCCTGTGCCATGCGGCTGCTTCCCACAAGCTATCTACCTTACTATGTTTGTTAGTGTGTATATGTCCATGACTCTCTCTCGCCCCGTCACAGCTCACCCTTCCCCCTCCCCATAACCTCAAGTCCGTTCTCTAGGAGGTCTGCGTCTTTATTCCTGCCTTACCCCTAGGTTCTTCATGACATTTTTTTTTTTCTTAAATTCCATATATATGTGTTAGCATACTGTATTTGTCTTTTTCTTTCTGACTTACTTCACTGTGTATGACAGACTCTAGGTCTATCCACCTCATTACAAATAGCTCCATTTCATTTCTTTTTATGGCTGAGTAATATTCCATTGTATATATGTGCCACATCTTCTTTATCCATTCATCCGATGATGGGCACTTAGGTTGTTTCCATCTCCGGGCTATTGTAAATAGAGCTGCGATGAACATTTTGGTACATGACTCTTTTTGAATTTCGGTTTTCTCAGGGTATATGCCCAGTAGTGGGATTGCTGGGTCATATGGTAGTTCTATTTGTAGATTTTTAAGGAACCTCCATACTGTTCTCCATAGTGGCTGAACCAATTCACATTCCCACCAGCAGTGCAAGAGGGTTCCCTTTTCTCCACACCCTCTCCAGCATTTATTGTTTCTAGATTTATTGATGATGGCCATTCTGACTGGTGTGAGATGATATCTCATTGTAGTTTTGATTTGCATTTCTCTAATGATTAATGATGTTGAGCATTCTTTCATGTGTTTGTTGGCAGTCTGTATATCTTCTTTGGAGAAATGTCTATTTAGGTCTTCTGCCCATTTTTGGATTGGGTTGTTTGTTTTTTTGTTATTGAGCTGCATGAGCTGCTTGTAAATTTTGGAGATTAATCCTTTGTCAGTTGCTTCATTTGCAAATATTTTCTCCCATTCTGAGGGTTGTCTTTTGGTCTTGTTTATGGTTTCCTTTGCTGTGCAAAAGCTTTGAAGTTTCATTAGGTCCCATTTGTTTATTTTTGTTTTTATTTCCATTACTCTAGGGGGTGGGTCAGAAAGAATCTTGCTGTGATTTATGTCATAGAGTGTTCTGCCTATGTTTTCCTCTAATAGTTTGATAGTTTCTGGCCTTATATTTAGGTCTTTAATCCATTTTGAGCTTATTTTTGTGTATGGTGTTAGGGAGTGTTCTAATTTCATTCTTTTACATGTACCTGTCCAGTTTTCCCAGCACCATTTATTGAAGAGGCTGTCCTTTTTCCACTGTACATTCCTGCCACCTTTATCAAAGATAAGGTGTCCATATGTGCATGGGTTTATCTCTGGGCTTTCTATCCTGTTCCATTGATCTATCTTTCTGTTTTTGTGCCAGTACCATACTGTCTTGATAACTGTAGCTTTGTAGTATAGTCTGAAGTCAGGGAGCCTGATTCCTCCAGTTCCTTTTTTTGTTCTCAAGATTGCTTTGGCTATTCGGGGTCTTTTGTGTTTCCATACAAATTGCGAAATTTTTTGTTCTAGTTCTGTGAAAAATGCCAATGGTAGTTTGATAGGGATTGCATTGAATCTATAGATTGCTTTGGGTAGTAGAGTCATTTTCACAATGTTGATTCTTCCAATCCAAGAACATGGTATATGTCTCCATCTATTTGTATCATCTTTAATTTCTTTCATCAGTGTCTTATAGTTTTCTGCATACAGGTCTTTTGTCTCCTTAGGTAGGTTTATTCCTAGATATTTTATTCTTTTTGTTGCAATGGTAAATGGGAGTGTTTTCTTGATTTCACTTTCAGATTTTTCATCATTAGTATATAGGAATGCCAGAGATTTCTGTGCATTAATTTTGTATCCTGCTACTTTACCAAATTCATTGATTAGCTCTAGTAGTTTTCTGGTAGCATCTTTAGGATTCTCTATGTATAGGATCATGTCATCTGCAAACAGTGACAGCTTTACTTCTTCTTTTCCGATTTGGATTCCTTTTATTTCCTTCTCTTCTCTGATTGCTGTGGCTAAAACTTCCAAAACTATGTTGAATAAGAGTGGTGAGAGTGGGCACCCTTGTCTTGTTCCTGATCTTAGTGGAAATGCTTTCAGTTTTTCACCATTGAGGATGATGTTGGCTGTGGGCTTGTCGTATATGGCCTTTATTATGTTGAGGAAAGTTCCCTCTATGCCTACTTTCTGCAGGGTTTTTATCATAAATGGGTGTTGAATTTTGTCAAAAGCTTTCTCTGCATCTATTGAGATGATCATATGGTTTTTCTCCTTCAGTTTGTTAATATGGTTTATCACATTGATAGATTTGCGTATATTGAAGAATCCTTGCATTCCTGGAACAAACCCCACCTGATCATGGTGTATGATCCTTTTAATGTGCTGTTGGATTCTGTTTGCTAGTATTTTGTTGAGGATTTTTGCATCTATGTTCATCAGTGATATTGGTCTGTAGTTTTCTTTCTTTGTGACATCCTTGCCTGGTTTTGGTATCAAGGTGATGGTGGCCTCGTAGAATGAGTTTGGGAGTGTTCCTCCCTCTGCTATATTTTGGAAGAGTTTGAGAAGGATAGGTGTTAGCTCTTCTCTAAATGTTTGATAGAATTCGCCTGTGAAGCCATCTGGTCCTGGGCTTTTCTTTGTTGGAAGATTTTTAATCACAGTTTCAATTTCAGTGCTTGTGATTGGTCTGTTCATATTTTCTATTTCTTCCTGATTCAGTCTTGGCAGGTTGTGCATTTCTAAGAATTTGTCCATTTCTTCCAGATTGTCCATTTTATTGGCATAGAGTTGCTTGTAGTAATCTCTCATGATCTCTTTTATTTCTGCAGTGTCAGTTGTTACCTCTCCTTTTTCATTTCTAATTCTATTGATTTGAGTCTTCTCCCTTTTTTTCTTGATAAGTCTGGCTAGTGGTTTATCTATTTTGTTTATCTTCTCAAAGAACCAGCTTTTAGTTTCATTGATCTTTGCTATTGTTTCCTTCATTTCTTTTTCATTTATTTCTGATCTGATTTTTATGATTTCTTTCCTTCTGCTAGCTTTGGGGTTTTTTTGTTCTTCTTTCTCTAATTGCTTGAGGTGCAAGGTTAGGTTGTTTATTCTAGATGTTTCCTGCTTCTTAAGGTGGGCTTGTATTGCTATAAACTTCCCCCTTAGAACTGCTTTTGCTGCATCCCACAGGTTTTGGGTCGTTGTGTCTCCATTGTCATTTGTTTCTAGGTATTTTTTGATTTCCTCTTTGATTTCTTCAGTGATCACTTCATTATTAAGTAGTGTATTGTTTAGCCTCCATGTGTTTGTATTTTTTACAGATCTTTTCCTGTAATTGATATCTAGTCTCATGGCGTTGTGGTCAGAAAAGATACTTGATACAATTTCAATTTTCTTAAATTTGCCAAGGCTTGATTTGTGACCCAAGATATGATCTATCCTGGAGAATGTTCCGTGAGCACTTGAGAAAAATGTGTATTCTGTTGTTTTTGGATGGAGTGTCCTATAAATATCAATTAAGTCCATCTTGTTTAATGTATCATTTAAAGCTTGTGTTTCCTTATTTATTTTCATTTTGGATGATCTGTCCATGGGTGAAAGTGGGGTGTTTAAGTCCCCTACTATGAATGTGTTACTGTCAATTTCCCCTTTTATGGCTGTTAGTATTTGCCTTATGTATTGAGGTGCTCCTATGTTGGGTGCATAAATATTTACAATTGTTATATCTTCTTCTTGGATCGATCCCTTGATCATTATGTAGTGTCCTTCTTTGTCTCTTTTAATAGTCCTTATTTTAAAGTCTATTTTGTCTGATATGAGAATTGCTACTCCAGCTTTCTTTTGGTTTCCATTTGCATGGAATATCTTTTTCCATCCCCTTACTTTTAGTCTGTATGTGTCTCTAGGTCTGAAGTGGGTCTCTTGTAGACAGCATATGTAAGGGTCTTGTTTTTGTATCCATTCAGCTAATCTGTGTCTTTTGGTGGGAGCATTTAGTCCATTTACATTTAAGGTAATTATCGATATGTATGTTCCTATTCCCATTTTCTATATTGTTTTGGGTTCGTTATTATAGGTCTTTTCCTTCTCTTGTGTTTCTTGCCTAGAGAAGATCCTTTAGCATTTGTTGTAAAGCTGGTTTGGTGGTGCTGAACTCTCTCAGCTTTTGCTTGTCTGTAAAGGTTTTAATTTCTCCATCAAATCTGAATGAGATCCTTGCTGGGTAGAGTAGTCTTGGTTGCAGGTTTTTCTCCTTCATCACTTTCAGTATGTCCTGCCACTCCCTTCTGGCTTGTAGGGTTTCTGCTGAAAGATCAGCTGTTAACCTTATGGGGATTCCCTTATGTGTTATTTGTTGTTTTTCCCTTGCTGCTTTTAATATGCTTTCTTTGTATTTAATTTTTGACAGTTTGATTAATATGTGTCTTGGCGTATTTCTCCTTGTATTTATCCTGTATGGGACTCTCTGTGCTTCCTGGACTTGATTAACTATTTCCTTTCCCATATTAGGGAAGTTTTCAACTATAATCTCTTCAAATATTTTCTCAGTCCCTTTCTTTTTCTCTTCTTCTTCTGGAACCCCTATAATTCGAATGTTGGTGCGTTTAATGTTGTCCCAGAGGTCTCTGAGACTGTCCTCAGTTCTTTTCATTCTTTTTTCTTTATTCTGCTCTGCAGTAGTTATTTCCACTATTTTATCTTCCAGGTCACTTATCCGTTCTTCTGCCTCAGTTATTCTGCTATTGATCCCATCTAGAGTATTTTTAATTTCATTTATTGTGTTGTTCATCGTTGCTTGTTTCATCTTTAGTTCTTCTAGGTCCTTGTTAACTGATTCTTGCATTTTGTCCATTCTATTGTCCATTCTATCTCCAAGATTTTGGATCAACCTTACTATCATTATTCTGAATTCTTTTTCAGGTAGACTGCCTATTTCCTCTTCATTTGTTAGGTCTGGTGCATTTTTATCTTGCTCCTTTATCTGCTGTGTGTTTTTCTGTTTTCTCATTTTGCTTATCTTACTGTGTTTGGGGTCTCCTTTTTGCAGGCTGCAGGTTCGTAGTTCCTCCTGTTTTTGATGTCTGTCTCCAGTGGCTAAGGTTGGTTCAGTGGGTTGTGTAGGCTTCCTGGTGGAGGGGACTAGTGCCTGTGTTGTGGTGGAAGAGGCTGGATCTTGTCTCTCTAGTGGGCAGGTTCACGTCTGGTGGTGTGTTTTGGGGTGTCTGTGGCCTTATTATGATTTTAGGCAGCCTCTCTGCTAATGGGTGGGGTTGTGTTCCTGTTTTGCTAGTTGTTTGGCACAGGTTGTCCAGCACTGTGGCTTGCTGGTCGTTGAGTGAAGCTGGGTGCTGGTGTTAAGATGGAGGTCTCTGGGAGATTTTCGCCGTTTGATATTATCTGGAGCTGGGAGGTCTCTTGTGAACCAGTGTCTTGAAGTTGGCTCTCCTACCTCAGAGGCAGAGCCCTGCCTCCTGGCTGGAGCACCAAGAGCCTTTCATCCACACGGCTCAGAATAAAAGGGAGAAAAAGTAGAGGGAATTAGTAGACGTATGAGGAAAGAAAGAAGGAAAGGAGGGAAGGAAGGAGGGAAGGAAGGAAGGAGGGAAGGAAGGAGGGAAGGAAGGAAGGAAGGAAGGAAGAAAGAAAGAAAGAAGCAAAGAAGGAAAGAAGGCAAGAAGGAACGAAAGGAGGGAGGGAGGGAGGGAGGAAGGAAGGAGGGAAAGAAGGAAAAACAAAAAGAAAGAAGATACAGTAAAAATAAAATAAAGTATAATAAAGTTATTGAATTAAAAAATTCTTAATTAGAAAAAAAAAAAGGACGGATAAAACCTTAGGACAAATGTTGGAAGCAAAGCTGTACAGACAAAGTCTTACACAGAAGCGTACACATACACCCTCACAAAAAGAGGTAAAGGGGGAAAAATCATAAATCTTGCTGTCAGAGACCACCTCCTCAATTTGGGATGATTCGTTGTCTAAAGGAGGGAAGGAAGGAGGGAAGGAAGGAAGGAAGGAAGGAAGAAAGAAAGAAGCAAGGAAGGAAAGAAGGCAAGAAGGAACGAAAGGAGGGAGGGAGGAAGGAAGGAAGGAGGGAAAAAGGGAAAACAGAAAGAAGATACAGTAAAAATAAAATAGAGTATAATAAAGTTATTGAATTAAAAAATTCTTAATTAGAAAAAAAAAAAAAAGGGACGGATAGAACCTTAGGACAAATGTTGGAAGCAAAGCTATACAGACAACGTCTTACACAGAAGCGTACACATACACCCTCACAAAAAGAGGTAAAGGGGGAAAAATCATAAATCTTGCTGTCAGAGACCACCTCCTCAATTTGGGATGATTCGTTTTCTAAAGGAGGGAAGGAAGGAAGGAAAGAAAGAAAGAAAGAAAGGACGAAGGTAAAGTATAATAACGTTCTTAAAATTAAAATTGATTATTAAGAAAAAAAATTTTAAGAAAAAAACATGGACGGATAGAACCTAGGACAAATGGTGGAAGCAAGACTATACAGACAAGATCTCACACAGAAGCATACACATACACATTCACAAAAAGAGGAATAGGGAGAAAAATCATAGATCTTGCTCCCAAAGTCCACCTCCTTAATTTGGGATGATTGGCTGTCTATTCATGTATTCCACAGATGCAGGGTACATCAAGTTGATTGTGGAGCTTTAATCCGCTGCTTCTGAGGCTGCTGGGAGAGATTTCCCTTTCTCTTCTTTGTTCTCACAGCTCACAGGGGCTCAGCTTTGGATTTGGCCCTGCCTCTGCGTGTAGGTCGCTGGAGGGCGTCTGTTTTTTGCTCAGACAGGACGGGGTTAAAGGAGCCGCTGATTCGGGGGTTCTGGCGTACGGAGGCCGGCGGCGGGGAGGGAGGGGCACGGAATGCCGGGCGGGCCTGCGGCGGCAAAGTCCGGCGTGACTCTGCACCAGCCCGAGGCCCGCCGTGCGCTCTCCCGGGGAAGTCGTCCCCGGATCCCGGGAACCCGGCAGTGGCGGGCTGCACAGGCTCCGCGGAAGAGGGGAGTGGAGAGCGACCTGCGCTCGCACACAGGCCCCTTGGTGGCGGCAGCAGCAGCCCCAACGTCTCCCGCCCGCCTTGGGGTCCGCGCCTCCAGCCGCGGCTTGCGCCCGTCTCTGGAGTCAGCGCCCTCAGCCGCGGCTCGCGCCCGTCTCTGGGGTCCGCGCCCTCAGCCGCGGCTCGCGCCCGTCTCTGGGGTCCGCGCTTTCAGCCGCGGCTCGCGCCCGTCTCTGGGGTCCGCGCTTTCAGCCGCGGCTCGCGCCCGTCTCTGGGGTCCGCGCTTTCAGCCGCGGCTCGCGCCCGTCTCTGGGGTCCGCGCTTTCAGCCGCGGCTCGCGCCCGTCTCTGGGGTTCGCGCTTTTAGCCGCGGCTCGCGCCCGTCTCTGGAGTTCCTTTAAGCAGCGTTCTTAAACCCCTCTCCTCACGCACCAGGAAACAAAGAGGGAAGAAAAAGTCTCTTGCCTCTTCGGCAGGTGCAGGCTTTTCCCCGGACTCCCTCCCGGCTAGCTGTGGTGCACTAACCCCTTCAGGCTATGTTCAAGCCGCCAACCCCAGTCCTCTCCCTGCGCTCCGTCCGAAACCGAAACCCTAGCCTCAGAGCCTCAGCTCGCAGCCCCGCCCGTCCCGGCGGGTGAGCAGACAAGCCTCTCGGGCTGGTGAGTGCCGGTCGGCACCGATCCTCTGTGCGGGAATCTCCCCGCTTTGCCCTCCGCACCCGTTGCTGTGCACTCCTCCGCGGCTTCGAAGCTCCCCCCTCCGCCTCCCGCAGTCTCCGCCCGCGAAGGGGCTTCCTAGTGTGTGGAAACTTTTCCTCCTTCACAGCTCCCTCCCACTGGTGCAGGTGCCGTCCCTATTCTTTTGTCTCTGTTTATTCTTTTTTCCTTTTGCCCTACCCAGGTACGTGGGGAGTTTCTTGCCTTTTGGGAGGTCTGAGGTCTTCTGCCAGCCTTCAGTAGGTGTTCTGCAGGAGTTGTTCCACGTGTAGATGTATTTCTGGTGTATCTGTGGAGAGGAAGGTGATCTCCGCGTCTTACTCTTCCGCCATCTTCCCTTACCCCTGGTTCTGTCTTATTGTCACTCATGCTGAGAGTTCACCACCAGTACCGACATGCTGGTTTGGGGCAAGACAGAACTGGACACTGGAGCTGTCACTCTGCAGACCAGCATTGTCATCAGTCATTGTGTGAGGAGGGAAAATAAGAGATGAGGGAAAGGAAGGTGTGGCTTTCCTTCCCCCATAACAATTTTAATATTTCTATAATTTCTACAGAGTTATTGGTTAATACAACATTGTCACTGTATATTTACTTTAAAATGCCCAAATTAGAGTCAGCTGATGTAGTCTTTCCAAAACAAATTATACTGGATATATTGTAGCAGTCAATATTGAGGCTCAACTTTGAAAAGACATCATTATGGATAATATTAATGGAAGCCTGTTCTTAATAAATAAGGACTGAGCTAAATGGCTTTGAAGAATATTTACTGGATTTCCGGATTAAACTCCTGGTCCACTAGGGAGAGAAGGAAGCCAAGGAGAAGATGGGGAAAAGTATTCCTACACTTCAGTGATTCACTCCCACTGTTATTGGTCCATTAAGGTTTTACTGGGGAAAATATTTATCTTTGACAGCCAGAGAGCCTTCTGGAAAAAAAAATAGGTGATTGATGAATTTTCAACCAAAAGAGAAAAGCTAAGAAACAAAGACAGCAGAATGTGCATTCCTGCTTTCAGGAGGTTTAAGGTTTCAACTCACACTCACTACTGATTGGAAATGGCTTCTTATGGTCCTGTGTTGAAAAGGATTGCAAAGAATATTCCGAATACACTGAGTAAATATGCCATGATCGGCTAATGATGTCTGCCATGGATGTAAAATGGATGAATAAAAGTCCAAAGAAATTTGAATACTTCCTTCAGCAACAAAGACTCAATCCACCAGGAGAGCCTACAGGAAAAGGAAAACAACCCCTCAATTATAAATTCATCTCTAAAACAAATTATGTTTTGTATGGGAAAGAGGCACATGGTTTCTACTGAGGTTGTCCGGATAATAGGCAGTAATTCTGGGGTTGCTTGTAGCCACCTTGCCACCAAGAAGAGAGAAGCTACCTGAAAATGAGGACAACCAAAAGAAATCAGTGCCAAGAGACAGAGAGACTTATTTCTTTGACATCCTTTTCAAATCTAGATCTATCTACCCCGTTAGTCAGGAAGATCTACCCTTGGACTTTAGTTACATGAGCCAACTAGTCCCCCTGTTTCCTTAAGCCAATATGAGCTGAGTTTATGTTATTTGCAACCAAAGTGACCTAATAGGTTTATAAGAATTGCTTAGAGGGGAATATCTTTTACTTAATTTCTTCTGACTTGGGGTGGTCTTATCTGTCAATGGAAAATAATAAACTTATCTGTATTTGTTTTATAGGATTAATGTAGAGACAAGCTGAGATAACAGATATTAAAGTTCTTTGAGAATATATAGTTTTCAAAATTAAATTCCAGGTGTGTGTGTGTGTCTGTGTGCACACACAGTTTTTGTGTGTCTTAAAAGGAGAACTAGGTGATGTATATATCAGATAATGAAGTAGATAATCCACTATCTCCTGTTTTTTTAATTTTGAAAATGCTGATTCATAGAAATATGCTGCCATGTCATTCCTGCCACATCCACCAAAGATGGTAAATTCTTTCTTTTGTTGGATCAGCTTTTCCATAGGAGTTTTCTATATGACTAAACACTTTGATTACATATTTTCTTGCAGTGTCCTGAAACTTTGTCTGAACTTACTGATTTCTTCATGTTGCTTGCAATGCCCTCCTTATATAGCAATCTGAGATAAATTCTCTGTGGATCTGACTCTTCCACTGATTTTGAGTCTCTTATTTAAGACCTAGGTAGCTGTCTGTGACTCCACTGTAATCTTAGAAAGCTGCTGGAATACCAATGCTAGAAAGCCTTCTTTATCACTCCAGGTTTATGAATGCCCTGTTCCATTCATCATCCCTGCTGCAGGCTCCATCATTCAACTCCTATGTGGGGTTTATCCCTTAAAGTTCTGGCACCCTTTGAGGTTGCCTGCTTAACTGAGGTTGTGTCCCAGTGTGGAAAGCAGCATATTATGTTTCTGCCTTATCGCCAAGACCTCTCCTTGTTTGAGCCCCAAAGATCAAGTTGAAGATTACAACCACAAAAAGATCATCTAATCATTCAGAAAGCTAATAGTCATGGGTGATTTTTTTTCTGTTTTTGGTTTGAATGTTATTCTTAAAATATGGCTCCTTTGAAAAATCCACCTGTCCCAAGAGAATAAATGAAATATCTCGAGGTCAATCTCTTCTTTCACTCAAAGAGAAGGTGGTATAATCCCTTTCACAAGTAAATGGCAGTTTCAATATCTCTAATATCTAAGAGGGATTTCAGTTCTTCTAGTTACTACTAGTTCCTCTGGCTTGTATTGCATTTACCTTTATACCATGTTTATGTGTACTTTCTCTTTTGCTTACTGAATTGCCTTGCTGAGCATCATCTTGATTCTTTTGAGTAGTGGCAACTCAAAGCTGTGTGCAGTGGACTTTCTTAAAGATTCAGGGCAATGGAGGGGATTATATTATATCTACCATAGCAAAAAATCCAAGTTTGAGGCTTAATGTTTCTCCTTTAAAAGTCTCTCAACCATTTCTACTCTTGTAGTCATTTCATATTTCATCCAGCCTTCTGCTTTTTTGCTGAGCCTCCTGTCTTCTTTGATCTTCTACCTCTCTGTAGTTCACTCATGCCAACCCCATGAACTCCTATTCAGGTATTACTCAAAGCAATTAGTGTGATCTCTTTATCTCTCTTTCTTTCTCTCTCTTCCCCCTTTAGTCCTTCACTCCCTCTTTCTTTCCCATTTTGTTTATATATTCCTCACTTTATTCATATAGCAGCCCAACCTGGCCCATCCTGGGCTCTAGGGACTTTCATATGCTTATCAGATGGTATTCCTAAAGCAGAGAGTTCTCTATAATTCTTGCCCTAAGGGTCATTGTACACTCAGCTCTTGAAATAAATTATGTCATTCTCACCATTACTCTCACAATGAATTTGCAGCAATTTAATGGATAACATATGAGGGAAATGGCCTGACCCTTATTAGATCCAGAAAATGCTAGCTATTATTATTTGTATTATTATTGACAGAGTAGGTGCTTAGTATATTTTGGAACATTGAGTGAAAGAATGAATGGATGAATGACAGAACAAATTGCTCATGAACACGGAGAAATACGAAATTCCAAGAGTTTTTTGGAAAGATCACCATACCTCTCTCAACTATCCTTTGTTACCATGACATTTCTTAATTAGGTTGCAAAAAGATTTTTAATAGCCTGTGAAAAGGGGAAATGTTTCATTAGTCCCATTTTGCAGGTGGAAATGCTGAGGACTAGAAATTTGACTTTCACAAAGACATGCAGATAATAAAATTCTAGACAGGCTGAGAATTGATCACAGTGTGGACTCTGGAGTAAAGCTGCTTGGTTTCACATCCCAGGTGAATCATATTAATCTGCAACCTCTGGAAAATTATTATACTTCTCTGAATCTCAATATCCTTATTGGCAAAATGGTGATTAATATAGTACCTACCTCTTAGGAGTGTTGGACAATTAAAGTCTCCATGTACAGTGCATTGCATGCCCTCTGTCCAGATACCAAACACACCATGATTGGTCCAACTCCTGGCTGAGGTTCTGCCACTGTAAGGACTCCTTTACCATGTCTTCCCTCCACTCCTCATCCTTCTTATTGCTAAATGGTAGGTCCATCCTGCATCATTACAAGAAATGTCTGCCCTCTCCTGTGGGGACTATCTCAGTTGTTCTATTTCCTGGGCCTGTCCAACATTCCTATCAGTCCAAATAATCCTATAAACACAGTTTTTGAGCCTTGACAGTGTTATGGGCTGTCAGAGCACCCCCCTCCCTTTCATATGTTGAAGTCTCAATACCCAGAACCTCAGAATGTGACTATATTTGGAAATAAGGTCTTTAAAGAGATAATTAAGTGAAAATGAGGTCATTAGATAGAGGACCCTAATCCAATATGACTGATGTCCTTATAAGAGGAAATTTGGGCACAGATAGTACAAAGGGAAGATTATGTGAAGACACATGGGAAAGATGAATGACCAGCCAAGCAGAGAGACCTCAAGAGAAACAAACCTTGCTGACACCTTTGTCTTGGACTTCTATCTTCCAGAATTGTGAGAAAATTAATTTGTTGTTTAAGCCAACTCGTCTGTGGTACTTTGCTATGACAGCCAGAGCAGACTAATACAGACAGCAAAGGGCCAGACCTCCCATTTCAAAAACTGATGCAGGAAAAAGAAAGGTAAATGTTGTGGGAATGCCATTTGATGTTCAGGGTTTTATTCTGCTGTTGTAATTCATGGTAATCTCCCACAGCCCTACAGGACAAGAGAAAACTAAAAAATGGTATTTTTCAAAATAAGTTCTGTAGAAACCAGTATAAAATCTCAGGAAAGACAGACAGACAGACAGCAAGAAAGAAAGAAAGAAAGAAAGAGAAGGAAGGGGGGGGAAGAAAAAGAAAGGGAAAGGGGAAAATAAAAGAAAATTTCCAAGAACACTGAGTTTGGAAACGTTTACATAGAGAAAAAAGAGAAAAGAAAAGATTGTAAATCTTTTTTTCTGATTATCAGTCATTAGCCTATAGCTGAACTAGTATACCATGAAACATACTTTCTGAAATTCTTATTTAATCATTCCTCCAATGTGCAAAGAATCAGCTTAGAAGCAAGCTGAACTTATAATGAGAAGTGAAAGCATTTTGAGCTTGGGCAGCCTGCTGCAGGACCACACGAGTCTACATGAAAATGCAGATCAGTAGCAGATAGAGCACATTTCAAAACATGCCTTGACACCAACTCATATCTGTTACAGAGAAGGAAAATTGTGAATTTTGTGTGTCAGGGCTTTGCTCATGTCTGTTGTGGAAGTTAATACAGTAACTTTAATTATTGGTAGCTGTGAATGACTGGAGCTCAACTCATATTCATACATCTTACATCCCTTGGTAGGAGCACAAAGGCTGCCAAACTCATCTTAAAAAGGGCACCACATGTTGGTGGAAGGGAATGAGAAGAAAGAAGCTAGGGCAGCAGGTTGAGGCTAGATGGTGAAAAGATTTGGATCACCCCAAGGAGCCTGGTGTGCTCCTGCAGGAATGGGGAGATGACAAAGAACACTAATATATCAGGGTGACTTTTTTAAGAAGCTTATTCTGGCACCTAACGAAGATAATCATACAAAGAGAAGAAATTGGAAGCAAGAGAACTAGAAAGCATTTATAATAGAGAACCCTGACTCAAGGATTTGGTTCAGATTTGGGGGATGAGGAAAAATTCAGGGATAAACAGTTGCTTTGTGGCTTGGTAGTCCAGAAGGCAAGGATGTGTTATGCCCATAACCTGATCAGGGAGATAAAGGGAGATGGGTTTGTAGGAAGAGAAGGAGTCTGTGTTATATGCCCAATACTTGTGAATTAGAGAGAGAAAATCACTTGCTGAATCTGCCTTTTTAACATCTCAGTAATTCCACAACACGATTCTGTTATATAAATGAGCATCAGGGTCATTCTGTGATTCGCTAAACCAGAAAGTGACTGGCAATTCCAGCTAGTGAGCATATTTTGGTGAAGTTCTACCTTGAAGACAGGATTCTTGCATGGCACACTCTGTCTGACTCAGCTTTGCATTTGGACCAGGTTAGACATCCAGAGCTTTTGTAGATTTGCTACTTGCAGGCAAGACTCTGCACACATTCTTCCCCAGGCCTCCTTCCCTGACCAGATTATGTCAACTTTGAGATACTTTCCTGGACTTAACGTGCTTTAAAAATTGAGTTCTACTTCAAGTGACACTTTTGGTATCATCAGTAATGGAAATATTTTTAGGAAGGGAATTTATTTTTTAATAACTATCATTACAGGTATAGCTGTAGAAAAAAGTGTATCAGCTAAATATGTTGGAACATCCTGATAGAAAAAGGTAATTCAAAGAGCTCAGTTTACATTCAAAGTGCATTTGGGAATCACTGGGTATGATAAGCTGCTCATGCCCTCTGACTTGTGAAATTTAGGAACCTATGAAACATATGAATCTACATACATGAAAAATCCAGTCAGTCACTAATAACTTTAGCCTTGATTGGGCTAAAGAGTGCTCTCCAGAGAGAGGGAGAAAATAACATTGTAGTGGGTATGTTTAACCTGCATAAGAAAATATATGGTTTTAACACATAATATAAAAATCAGTGTTGCAAATTATAATTATCAGTTCATTTGAAGTAGGCTCAGGGAGGATCCATTTGTCCCACCCTTCACTGGCACTGCATTTAATTATTCTGTGTAGTTTAAAGCTAGCAGCATGAAATAACACTTTTTTTTCCCAAATACTGTCTAATTTGAAATTCAGCAACCCAGACTGGCCTCCTCAGCCCCCAAACAGCTTGGGTGAGGAGTCTGAAGAGTCTGCGAGGACAATGATGCCTCGAATGGGCCACAAGGAACACTCCAACTCTGCTTAGGTGAGAAGTTTCAACATGTTCCTCTCCCAAGTTCCTCTTCTGTGAGGGTTTTAGAGTGGCAGCATGATGGACCTCTTTATGCAAGATGTTTTCAAAAGTTGTGTTGTTGGAGAAATTTCTTTGGGGACTTAAGTTTCTATTTACCCTTTGTGACATGATTTAAAAAAAAAAAACACCTCATTATCTCCCTTTCCTGCAATCTCAGCAGCAGAAAGGAGATAAGGCAGGTCCAAAATGAATTGATGGCTGGTATGCTGCCGGGATTATCTAATGTGCCCCTTTAACAAATACAGTCTTTAACATGCAGTAACACTTGCAATCTTAGGGCTGGGCGATAAGAATAATTGTATTCATTACACAGTCGAATACAGGAACATATTTCTGAAGTAATTTTCTTTGTCTAGAATTGCACAGAATTCTGCTGAGTGGCACATTCAAGCGGATTTTTATTAGGAGGGTTCCAACGAACTGTTCAGTGACAGAGAGACTTCATGTTTAATTTAATTTCTCAGAACCAGGGTATTGTTGAGAAAGACATCAAACAACCACTGAGTGCTGGTTAACAGGAACATCTCACCAGTCAGGGCTCATGTTTCCAAGCCCAGCAACCAACAAGCACTCACTGAGACACTCTTATTCAGAAGTGAACACTAAGACACTTCAGGACTCCAATGAGTATATGTTGCTTGCCTCTTCTTTGGTTCCAGAGGTGACATAAACTCTTGTATTGAGCCTGGATAAAAATCATCTTCAAACAGACCTTCACACCCCCATTTACTTCAGTTCAGGACTTTGGTGTAGGGTGGAATCAAGAGTTTTATAACAAGTTTTGCCCGTGTGAGGCATTCTCTTTTTCTTTTTTGGTTTCTGCACAGACAACAATCTGAAAAACAATTTAATACATTAGAAAGTCTTATAAGATTATCATAAGCACCTGGTAAACTCTGGTACTGATCTATAGTGGGTTGAATGGTGGTCCCTAAAAAGATTTCCACATCCCAATCCCCAGAACCTATGCATGTGACCTTATTTGGAAAAATGGTCTTGCAGGTGTAATTGTTAAGGTTCTCATGATAGGTAGAGCATCCTGGATTAACTGGTAGCCTCTAAATCTAAGAATAAATGTTCTTTATAAGAGACACAGAGAGAAGAAAAGCAAAGAGGCGAAGGCCATGTGAAGACAGAGGCAGAAATTGGAATGATGCTGCCACAAGCCAAGGAACATCTGGAGCCACCAGAATCCTGAAGAAACAAAGGAAGGTTCTCCCCTAGAGCATTCAGAGAGATCACAGCCTTGCAAACTCTTTAATTTTGGACGTTTGGTCTTCAGAATTGCAAGACAATACTTTTCTGTTGTTTTAAGCTACATAGTAATTTGTTAAAGCAGCTTCAAGAAACAAACAGTAATTTCTCTTCTTTGTTTCTTGAAAATCAGGCATATCATGACACATACACACCACAACTTACACTCTACTCATTACCTACCAGGAGTCTCCAAGGCTGGGATAGCTGAGTCTACAAATCTTACTAGTTCAGAGGATGTCAGGAATGGAAGGTGCCTTAGTCTCTTGTTAAAGAGAAGTCGTTGAACAAACTATTCCCTGAACCTGAATCCTAGGCCCCACCCTACCAGTCACTGGCTGGGTGCTCTTTCCAGAAGCTGGAGCATTCTTCCTTCCAGGTTGCCCTAGTTGGTATAGAAAGTTCTTGTGATCTGGCCCCAAATCGCCTCCCTCAGTAGCCTCACCTTCTACCCCCACTCTTAGCCCTCCCAGCCACAGGAACTTTTATGAACATGCCCTGTCCTCTATCATTCATGTGCTGTTCACTACACTCGGCTGAAACAGGGACAAAAGATACTTTAAAAACCAGATTTACCTCTCCACATATCTTTCCCTTATTTCCCAGGTGGGTATCACTCTGACCAACTCCCTCTACATAGTGTACATTACTCTGTTGCTACTGACCACATTATAGAACTCCTTACAAGACCCATAAGACCTGCAGGCTTCCTCTCTATATTACCTCTAATCACTTTCCACTCCAGTCCTTCAAATTCACCATGCCAAATTCAGTCCTGCCAAAGGAGCTTTGCACACACTGTCCTCTCCTGGAAATCCCCTTCTCTTTGCTTATGAAACTCCACTAAAGCCTTTAATCATAGTTGATATGTTCAACTTCTTTTGTGTGGTTATTGGCTCAATGTCCATGTCATCACTGGGTAGAAAGCTCTGTAGGGCATAGATTATATGTGATTGGGTTCCTAGTATTGAGGCCAGCACATAGTAAGTCTAACAGAGAAATTATTGGTGATTGTATGATTAGTCTACAAGGATACTATTTCACTACTCTGTGAGTTCCCAAAGGGTAGGGACTTGTCAATTTTATATCTTTAGCATTAGCACAGAGACTGTATTCAAGAATTATTTGAATAAATAAGTTAAACTTTCCCTTTCTGGATTATAGTTTTAGCATATAGAAAATTTGAGAGCTGGAGCATCAACAACTCTTATACTTAGTAAGTCATAGCTCACTTAGAAGGGGCAAAAAATCGCATATTCAGGAGTCCCACTGATAAAGCCATACAAAGTAGCCTCCCGGAGCACAGAGATGGAGAACAGATAGAAGATATCCAGAACAGACAAATACTGGTTTCAGAGAATGAAGTTTACAAGGACCATCAGCCAAAATTTTATGCCATAAGAATAAATTTGGGAAAAATAAGAATGTCCTCAGGGTCAGTTTTCCTGCCCCTCCACTGTTTCAGTCCCTCAGAATAAAGACCCTTGGAACGAGAACAAAGGAAAGGGAGGGGAAGTGAAGCAACACAATGATGGGGAGGGGGTGCTCATTAAAGGTACATTATCCTGTAGGTTGAGTTCCTTAGGATAAGGAAATGAAGCCCTAGATAAGATCTAGGACCTGAGAAATTAAGTGATCTGTACTGCACTTCCAGTGGAGACCAAGGAAACAGCACATCTCCTGGAGCCTCCACACCAGCAATATTTTACCATGTGGCAACATGAAAGCTGAATGACTGTGGGTGAATTCTAACTGTGAGGCCCCAGAAAGCCCCTACCCTCTGTTTCCAGCAGATCCACAGAATGCAGGAGAGCTCCTTTAAGTTTCATGTGTCCTCACTTCCATGCATCTCAAGAGGGTGCAGAGTCTACTGAGACCAGAGGCCAGTAGGATCACGGGGATCATCTCAGTTGATATCAATGTTCACAGATGACTATGCTCAAAACAAACGGCTGTATTACATTGGCTTCCTGAAACCTAGCTGCAACCTCACTGTGGAGGGGAGGGGGAAACCCATTCAATGATCAAGTTTACTGTTATGTGAATAAAATTAAGTTTCAGCTGTTGTAGGAATGGAAAGTTGAGATAGAAACTAAGTTCAATTACACAAAAAAAAACCCTACATTTCTTTTATGCACACCTGAGCTATGGCCCATGCAGCAGATGCCTCCCCAGGTAAATCTGTTCATGGCTTATTGAGGCCTCAGACCACACTTGGAAAAGCATTAGAAAAAGAATGAGGTTTCACAAGATATAGGACAATTCTTTGGTCCTTTCCTCTGTTATTTATTTTTTATTAGTAACATAGGTCAAGGGAAAAGATTATACTCAAAATTACCTTGATAAATTATCACTTAGATGATAGAGAAACTCATGGAAGAAAATATGCCATTCAAACCATTCCATCCCCAGAGACATTTTGGCGAGGAAGTACTTCTCATTGCTCTGTTGGTATCCAGTTCAATATCCACACCTTGGGATCCTGGTTTCTGGGCCACTTAAGTTAGCTGAAAATGAAGCATGAGCCTATTTGTTTTGCAATTGAAACTCTCCCTACATGTCTCTTAGGGACTGACACCACCTTCCTACCAAATGGTCTCTCACTCCTAATGCATTTCACCTAAGTTGCAAGGAATCAGAGTTCAGACTGTCAAGGCCAATGAGGACTATGTTCTGAAGACTCAACCATCATGCTTCTCACTTCCCACCCACATGTTTCCATAGGTCCAGTGAGTCCCCTGCACCCACCAGTGCAGGCAGCCAGGGCCTTTCACAGGGAAGGGGGGACTAGTTACACCAGAAAAAAATAAGGCAATTTGGTCTTTCACGCTTCAAAATAGTCCTTGGAAACCAAGAGTCAATTTGTAGGAAACAGAAATTTTGAGTTTCTAAAGTGTAGAGAATTTATAAGTTCTTCTAAGTAAACTTGTAAGGTTACTCCCATGAAGGGTAGACTAAGAAAAATCAATAAAAAACAAGGCTTTCAGGCAAAATAAAAGTCTTATATGTGGAGAGGGTATGCAGTGAGAGAGACGTTCATGATAAAGAGGAGCAGTTCGTAAGGTCTTGGAGGTAAGGACCACATGGGCAGAAGCGTTAGTACTGACAGACTGATTCTTCACATTCTTTCCTCCCTACCCAGGGTGCTCCCTCAACCCTTCACAGAGTCCTGTAGGGACAGGCAGGGCCTGAAGACCCTCCAGGCATCATCCTTGCCAGAACAATACAGTGCTGTGCAGGCTTGTTGCTTTCTTTCTAGGCACTGGCCTTTAAGGAAGACAGCCCAAGAATGGGCAGAACCTCTGTCACTGGGATTTATCCAGCAGAAATTATACCTATCCATGCTGCAGGACTTCCTTCATGTCTGTCTAATCTTTATTGTATGAACCCTACTGGGTTTGGGAAAGGCAGTTGGGCAATGGCAGGTGTTGGAGAAGCCAATAGTCAACCAGCAGTGTCACTCAGCAGACCTCTTTGTCAGCTTTTCCTACTTAACCAATTCAATCCTGTGTCCATGGCCTGATCCCACACACTCAGCACAGCAGTTTAGGTCTTTCACTTCTGTTTAGGCACAGAGAAGATCATCTGGTGGGAGAAAAAGGCTTGTCAAATATTGTGATGTGGAGTTCACATGTACAGTGAATACACCAGTTGGTCTGCATGCTGGATGGAACCTGAATGTGAGAAGACCAAGTAGGACAGAAAGGCTTACTGGAGATGAAGACAGACATGGCCAGATTACCGGGAGAAAATTCCAGGCAGGGGCTGGGGAGGTGGAATGATCATGGAGCATATATGTTCAGAAAACAGCTCATTGAAAAGTCTCACACATGCAAGTTATGACATACTTCCTCCACTTAGCAAGGGGTGATCTCAGCTGAGGGGAACAATAAGGGCTTGGCCTGACCAGAATAGTCAGGTATTAAATAGTATTTAGGAGGACATGTATTTATAGAGAAAAGGACTAGGGAGGTAAAATGTAACACTAACTACCCTGTCATTTATGCAGCAACTAGAGTGCTGTTTTTGTTTTTTTGGGGTTTTTTTGTGGTACACGGGCCTCTCACTGTTGTGGCCTCTCCCGTTGTGGAGCACAGGCTCCGGACGCGCAGGCTCAGCGGCCATGGCTCACGGGCCCAGCCGCTCCATGGCATGTGGGATCTTCCCGGACCGGGGCACGAACCCGTGTCCCCTGCATCGGCAGGCGGACTCTCAACCACTGCGCCACCAGGGAAGCCCCCTAGAGTGCTGTTTTTTAAAAGGGAAGTCAGAGCATTGTATCACAATTTGTATACCCTTGAAGAGCTTATCCTTGCAGTTTAGATACCAACTTCTTATTGACTCTATAACCCTTCCCATGCCTGCCCGCTTCCCTTAATCCCCAATTTCATTTCTTACCACTTCCCCACTACCCCCCATCCAGCTTGGTAAATTACTCGGCACCTATAGCACACTAACCACTAACCTCTTCCCTATGTGGGGCTTGCACAGACCTCTACTTGGAACTCTTCTCTACCCCCCACCCCGACCCCTGATAGTCTTGTCTTGGTTAATTCCCATCTATCTTTCAGGTATTTGCTTGAAGGTCACTTCCTCAGAGAAAACTTCCCTAACTTTTCAGTCTAGTTTATCATTGCTAATAAATACTTTAATTTTCCTGCATGGCACATAAATTGTATAAGCAAGCTTTCACTTGTGTGCTTATGAATTTAATGTATGTTTCCCATAAGTACCAAGAGGCAAGCAGAGCTTGATTGTGGCTATCTGATCTCAAAGGCCCCCTACTGTCACCACTTTACCACTCAATTATCTGTGAAGGATTGAAGGTGAAAGAACTGGAAAAAGATGAGGTGCAAAGTGAGCTGACTGGGGAGACCCATAATGACATTTGACACCCTTTTTTAGCCTCTCCTGACCCAGCGGGTAAGCACACTGCCACGGGGGAGCTCTGAGACGAGGCAGGGCCCTGGGCTGGGCTTTGGTGTGGCCCTGGGATGTTGCTCAGCTTTCACCCTTGCCCATCCATAACCCCTGTGGAATAGAGCTAAACATCTCCCTCATGAGGCAGGAACTCTTATCCCCATTTACCAGAGAAGTGAACAAAAGTCAACGATGGGGAGACCTGGAGTGGGAAGCATGTTTGTGTGATTGCAAACAAAGCCTATGCTCTTTCCAATAACACTGTGCTTTTTAAATGAAGATGATGCAAGCTCCGTCCAGCATCACTGGAAAAAAGGCAGAGCTGACAG